>NC_048435.1:13213830-13299481 GCF_004353265.1 Vitis riparia | reverse complement strand
AATAGATCAGGGTTGTGGATTATATGAATGATTTTTTGTCATGAGCCTATGGCTGTAAATGCTATGAACAACTTAGGTATATGGATAACATGAACAACTTCAAGCCGTAAGCTCAGGGTTTTAGATGCAATGAATAGCTTAAGGCTATTGTTGACATGAATGACTTCGGGTCGTGACCTCAGCACTCTAAAAGCTATGAACAGCTCAAGGCTATGGATGACATGAGCTACTGTGGGTCGTTAGCTCAGGGCTTTGAATGCGATGACCAACTCAAGTTTGTGGATGATATGAACAACTCAAGATCCCATGAGCTCAGGCCTCTAGATGGTATGAATAAGTCAGGGGTGTGGATGATATGAACGATTCTTGGTCGTGAGACCATGGCTTTAAAATGCTATGAACAACACAAGTCTATCATTGACATTAATGACTCTGGGTCGTGAGCTCAAGGTTCTAGATGCTATGAACAACTCAGGGCTATGGATGACATGAATGGCTTCAGGTTATGAACTTAGGCCTTGAGATGCTATGAATAGCTCATGGTTATGGATGGCATGAACAACTCCGGGTTGTGTGCTTAGGAATCTAGATATTATGAACAACTTACGGCTATGGTGGACATGAATGTCTTTGGGTTGTGAGCTTAGGGCTCGAGATGCTATGAATAGCTCATGGCTTTGGATGACATGAACGACTTTATGTTGTGAGCTCAAGGCTCTAGATGTTTTGAATAGAACAAGGTAGTGGATGACATGAATGACTCTTCATCTTAGGCTTAGGGCTCTAGATACTACAAATAGCTAACGTCTGTGGTTGACATGAATGACTTTAAGTCATGAGCTTAGGGCTTTAGATGCTATAAATAAGTAAAGGCTTTGGATGATATTTGGTGTACCTATTTGATTAAGTCCTTAGACAGGAATTATCAAAAAAATTTATAAACCTAATTCACCATATACTAGGGTAGCATAGCTAGCATAGCATAGTGGTTCTAGGATCGTCCACAAGGATGGGTTTTCATTTCACATGTGATATTAGTTATAGCACTAAAATGGTGCTTTTTCTTTTATGAGTTAGCTTTAAAAGAAAACATAAAGTTAGTTGAAAAGGGTTTGTTTTAAGCTAACTAAAAATAGTAACTGATATTAATTACAAAGAAAAGGTTTCTTGGAGTTTCAGGTCACTAGGTTCAGGTTCCTTATACAAAAAGGGAGATTCCGAATCTTTTCCTCGCATTGGGGATTTAACTTATAGTTATCTCCAGAACTGGTGTGTTACAGTTGCTTCCCATTAATGGTTTCAAGCACTAAAGTCCTCTCACTAAATCATCTTGCAATGGTTCATACCTCTCACCTGGTATTGGCCATTCAAGGTGATCCTTAACCTTGGATTACCCTTCAAAAGCTCGTAAGAGATAACTAATGGATGTCTCCAGGGAGTCCGAAAAGCTTACTAAGTGTTAGCTATTCTAGGTAATCCTACCTTTAAACCACCTCCCAGAGGCTTGCAAGAGATAACTAATGGATCTCAATGGATGGAGCCTGAAAAGCTCACCAAGTGTTGGCCCAGGGGATTTTAAGGGATTTTAAGTTAACTAAAAAAAAATAAAAACCATTAACGGGTCACAATTTCTCTTCATTTAAAACTGAAACAAGGAAAACTCCCACTTTTGTATCTGGATCCCTTACCTAGCTTTCTTCAATCCAAGAAACAAAAAGCCTAGCTACTCATCCTTTGGAAAAACATCCTCAGAGATTGTTTAGCTAGAAATAAAATAAAAACAAAATGAGTAGGTAAGGCAGAGCAACGCTCTGAATATTTCTTACTAAAAAGAATGTACAAGTGATCCCCCCCAAGAACTTCTTCCAAGATTCCGAGATATATACAAAATATATTTTCTAAGACATATCTAGAGAGATATTTTTAACCTCCCTTTAGATATCCTAAAATATAGAAAAAATCTTTAGCTGATTATAAGGAGAAAATAGGTAATTACATAAAATATCTTGAGATAAAAATCTAACAGAGTCTGTGCAAAAATATTTGAAGATTACATAGGAAGATTTTGCAATGCTTGCAAAAATTTCGCACAGGGTGAAAAATTGATTTTCCTCAGCTTTGGTTTCACAAGGGTTGCGAAATTTCGCAAAGGGTTGCGAAATGACCCTCTAGCTTGGTGCAGTTGTCTTCAAATGGCCATAACTTCTTCATTTCAGCTCCGATTTGCACACCGTTCAAAGCGTTGGACTCCTGACTTCCCGAGATTCAAAATGATATATAGTATGTATCCAATGAAATCAAGGAAGTGCTCTAAATTTGTCTTGCAAATGCTCTCCTTTTGAATTTCGCATAGCATGTGAAGATTTCGCATAGCCATGCGAAATTGCTTCATGTTAGATTTCTCTCACTGTTTTTCTTCCTTGCATCTCTTGATTGACTTGGAAACCTATTTCCAAGGGTTGCACAAAATTCTCCCTCATTCTTGGCTTGCTTCAATGATAAAAAAGCTACCAAAAACACCAAAACTTGCCAAAAACTGATTAGTAACACTTGCAAGGGTCTTAATGTGCCAATTGAGTTAAAAGGTATTAATTACTACTCAAAAGTGTTTCAAATCAATTAATTCCAAGCTATAAAATAGTACTTCTTGAGTAGTAATCACTCCCCCCAACCGACACATTGCTAGTCCCTTAGCAATGGAGGAAAGAAAGAAAAATAGATAGTAATATAATTTACAAAATCATGCAGATCACTCCAAAAAATTTTCAAGTGTCATGATACAGATCATACTCTCTCATGGAACATTATGGAGGCAAAACCCAACCTTCAACAAGAGTCATCAAATATCTTGCCTAATCACAATTTATAAAGAGTAGGCATTATGCATATTTAAGCATCAAAAGAATTTCCACTCCCAAAGGTTCAATCCTTACTCTTCTATAAAAATCTATGTGTCAAGCTTATTAGTTTCCGAATATAGTATGCTAAACTAATCTCTCTCCCCCCCAACCTAGTTCTTTCTCAGACTTTAGCAAACTGACCACTTCCAATAGGCTAAGAACGCACCTATTTTATTTCACATTTTTTTCATTGTAGGTGTGCAATGCTTAAGGTATTGTTTTCTGAAGTGTCCATGTAATGGGGATCCATCGATGACTCCCAACCAATCAAGGTTTAGGGCATCAAGCTCTAAGGATCTTTCGACCACTAACTCCTCGGATTTTACCCCGGACTTTTGAAATTGAAATTTAATACCCAAGCACCTACAATCTGTTAAACTCCACCTATTCACCTTTTTAACGAGCATTGAGGTCGGTGGCTCCCAACCAATAAAGGCTTAGGGCACCGGGTTTTAAAGACTTTCACCATATACCCCTCGGACCTTGGTCGGGTTTCAAAGCAAGAATAACACTTTGTTTTTTCTTTTTTTTTTTCCAAAGGTTCATTGGCCTTTTATCAGGTGTGCCAATACAATTAAAACGAGGTCAAAGGTACCAAGTCTAAATTTTCCTAAGTTCAGGGGTGAGATAGTTTTTCATCTTATAAACGGAACCTAAAGTGCACAATGTGTGGTAAGATTTAAAGTGGAAGAAATAAGGTTGAAATCAATAGGAGTTTCAATAATTCAACAACCTCAATAAGCATAATACGACTCTAATATTCAAGTAAAAAGACAAGAACTCAATTTCTCCCATTTCATTTTGAGAATTTTTCCTTAATAACCATGGAGAGTAGAGTAAAAACTTTAAAATTAAACAAAAATTTTAAAACAAAAATTTTAAAATTAAGCAAAAAGTACTAGATTAACAATATAACTTAGCATTATTAACTAAACTTCCTTCTTTAACTCTCCCCCTAACCAAGATCAACATTGCCCTTAATGTGGCAAGAGCGATTGTAAATAAATGGAGGAAGTGGCACCTCCTGAGTGACATTAAGTCTAAGTCGTATGGAAAAACCACATGATTCAAAAAATAAAAGATTAATGAGTAAAGGAAATAGGGAAAATGCTAAATGTAAACAAAAATGATGTCTATATATTAATATGAGAAAGTACAATGCAAAATATGATCATGTAATAAATCCAATCCTAGTTTATAAACATCAAAACAAGTAATAATGTCTACTAATATACTAAGTAAATACAAAATAAAATAAAGAAATGATCAAGTAGCGGGGCTCTCTGGTGGAGATGATGGCTTTGTGCCTGCCTCGTGAGTGGCCTGGGGCGGGACATTGGCTCTGGTGGTCTCCTTAGCTGGAGCTATGGGCTCTGATGGTCCAGGAATGTTAGTCTAAGGTGGTGGCAGGAGTCCCAGATGTTGCTGAATCTGACGAAGGATAGCAGTATGCTGGACTTGCTGAGCACGTATGTCGGCTATCTGCCGGAATAAAACATTGTGTGTAATGGTTAGTGTCTAGAACAAATGTACCATGACACGAAACTCTGTGGCAGATATGGTGAATGAGGCCTCCGATGTAGAAGGTGCAGCTGGTGGAATGGAATGAGTGGTAGGAAGAGCAGTAGAAGCGGCCTCAGGCATAGGTGGTGCAGGGGCAGATGGTACAGACTACATGGGAAGCTCATCCTGCTGTGGCTGCTCAGCCTATGGTGGCACTGGAGGTGTTGGCTTAGGTGGTGCTACTACCGGTGCCGAATAGCCTACCAACTGTGTCCATTTGTCGTGAGTGAAATGCTCTCAACAATGGTGACGACGCTCAAGGTTGGGCTCAGTAGGATAGCCCATGTGTTCCAATATATAATAGAGTAGCCTCGGAAACAATAGTTGATTCGACTCAAGCAACGGCGCCATTTGATACGTCCCCGGCAACGGCGCCATTTGATGCGACTCATGGTAGCTTAGCTTTAAAGGCGTATCAACAAAATTTATACCTTAGATACTATTACTAAAGTAGCCAAGCTACTATAGCATAGTGGTTCTAGGATCGTTCACTGGGAAGGGTTTTCGCAAACACAAGTGATATTCAAATTAGGAAAGTAAGTGATTTTCTTATGGATGTTAGCTTTAAAAGAAGATGTAAATGTTTTAGAAAGATTTAAACTAATTTAAGCTAACATTAAAGACTAAAATGAAAGGGTGTAAAAACAAGTTTCTCAAAGATAGGATAGCTATGCTCTGGCTCTTATGCAAATTGGAAATCTCAGGATAGGCTCCTCGCGTTGGGGTTGCAACTATGGTGATGATTGCTTCCCGAATCGGTATGGATTTAGCAAATCAAGTTTTAATCCTTTAAAATGGCAAAACAGATGGTAGTGAATTTCATCAATGGTTATTCACTTTAGACTTCCTTTGAATGGCTCGTAAGAGATAACTAATGGTCTAAAGCCAAAAGCTTACTAAATATTGGCAACTCAAAGTCATTCCAAGTGATAAACTCACCTTTCAATGGCCATTGAAATTGGTTCTAATGGATTAATGCAAAACTTGGAATTGAAAACCTCACCTTCCAATAGCTCGTAGGAGATAACTAATGGATAGAAATCCAAAAGCTTATCAAGTATTGGTCGTTGGAAGTTGTCTAATGGAAATAAAAACTAAACTTTGCATTAATGAACCATTAATGAAAAACGACTACCTTACCTTCCGGGTGCAAGAAATTTCCATGGGAATGCATCCAAGCCATCACATAACATCCATACTTTGAGAAACTTAAAAGGTTAGCCTCTCATCCTTGGGGATTTCATCCACCAAGGATGTTTGGCTACTAAGAAAATAAGAAAAAGAAGAGAAGGAGAAACAGAGCAAGGCTCCGTGGTATATTTCAATATATATGGTTATATTACATATCTTCCATCAACAAATGCAAAGGAGTTTATATAGAGAAGTTTTTCCAACCTTCCTAGCTAAGAAATCTTATGATTGGTGGATTACAAGGAGAAGAATGGAAATTTATACAAAAATATCTAAAAGAAAAGATCTCGTGTGGAGTCGGCAAAACAGGGGAGGGGTGTGCGAATTTCGCACACCTCAAAGGGGGTGTGCGAAATTCGCACACCATTCAGGAGGTGTGCGAAATTTTCGCACACCTGGAGCAGTTTTCTTCCGAAGGTCATAACTTCCTCGTTTCAGCTCCAAATCGTACACGATTTGAAGCGTTGGATTCTTGACTTCTTGAGCTTTGAAATGATATATAGCATGTAAAAAATGGACTTCGGGAAGTGCTCCAAAAGTGCAAAAGAAGACTGCAGCTGCTGTCCTCTGTTTTCCTCCTTGCTTCTCTTTGCTTTTCTTTTGCTTTTCTTTGCTTCTCTTTGCTTCTCTTTGCTTTTCTTTGCTTTTCTTCTTTGGTTGGCTTGTCTAAGTAGCTCCTCCATCATTTGGCATGCTTGAATTGATTCATAAGCTGATATAAACATGTAAACTTGCCACAAAATGGTTAAAACCAATTACTAAGGACCTTAATGAATTAATTGGGTTAAATGAATATGATTACTACTCAAAGGTGCTTAAAACCATTATAATTAGGTCTACAAAATAGCACTTTTTGGTAGTAATCAATAGTGGAATAGTGTCAGTTCTCTGTAGCTTTTTCTTGTGAACTTTCTCCTCAAAGTGGAGGAGAGTGGCCATAATCAAGTGATGTGGCCCGAAATAGAAGCCCTCAGATATCCTGAATAATGCGTCCAGGATGGCTCATCACCTCTGCACTAGATGCTGAAGAGGAAAAATGTTACAGCAACACATCTACTAGGAGCATCCCCGATGGAAGCTCCTTATGTAGAAAGAATGAATCTCCAAAAGTCCCCCTGGATAGGATGCGGACCATGTCCCACTGATATATAAGGGACTACTCCCAGAAATGTGCTAGATCCACTGGCTCGTATGGAATATGGAGAGCCTCAGCAATGTGCCTAGCCTCAAGGATACCCCGGCGCCCGTTAATGCTGAAATGAATGGCGGTAGGACTCTGGGCGCCTTGAGTAGTCATGGACTGATAGAAGTCCATTGCCACTCTGGGGTAAAAGAACTCCCTAAGAGTCATAAAGCGCTCGAGATGGTACCTCTGGAGCAGTCCAAATGAATCCCAAAGCTTCGGCTGCTGTCGCATGGCCTCAATGTCGAAATATAGCTTTGAATGAAATGACTTGGCTCTACAATTTGAATTGCCCTCAATGGGCGGCGCAGTGACCATAGGCCACTTGATGATGGCTTCCAGAGCAATGCCAGAAGGACGTTGAGAATCGGCAGGGGCCTGAGGGTCAGGCTGTACATGCCTAGATGACTCTCCAGGGCCTGAGGTCCTAGCTCTCTTGGGTGGAATGCGGTGTACTGATGGCTCAGGGGGTGGAGAAGTCGGTGGTCTTCGTGTCGCGTATTGGTGCTGAGGAGGGCTAGAGGGCACCCCACCCTCAGAAGACAGAAATGTCGGGGCCTTGGGGGCCTGAGATGAATCCTGAAGGGAGGGGGCTCTTTGCCTCTGCTCGCGAGACAATGAAGGGTCGGTATGGCCTCCTCTGATGCGTGCCATGTTCGAAATGGGGCGAAAAGTAGAGATTGCCTCTCCGAATGGTTGGCCGCGGGGCGTCGAATAAAGAGAAAGTCGATTCACAAGGTGGTGCAGGGTTTTTGCAATGGGGAATGGGGTGTGCGAAATGAAAATAGGCTTTGGAGGTCTTTAAATAGGCTTGTTTAAGTGACCTTTCGTTTTCGCAATGACCGTTGGTATTTCACACAAGGATCGTTGGAATTCGCAAGGTTGCGAAATGGACTTTTGATTTGAGAACTGAGTTTGCAACCTCTTTCAAATTTCGCAAGGTTTTCACAAGGCAAAGCTGGTTTACGAAATGAGTTTGCATAGGCTTTTCAAATTTCGCATGGGATTTCGCAAGACAAAGTTGGTTTGCAAAATTTTCGCAACCCTTGCGAAATTTTCGCAAGGTGAATTTGGGGTTGCGAAATTTTTGCATGCCCTGGAAATTGCTCTATTTTTCCTCCTTCAGAAAAATTTGAAAAGTTTTTCCATCTGTTTTGGAATCCACCTGCAATTGATCATAAAAAATTTAATTAAATCACAACAAAATAAAATTAAGCAAGAAATCACAATTAAAACAAGTAGTAAATTAATAAAACTTTAAATTAACATAAAAACAAAAAATATGGACTTAATGTCTTTCGACAGACTAAGTCCATCTAACCATTTGTGTTGTTAAGCTTGATGTGGCTCAAGGAGGTTGATTTCCTCCTTGTCTCGAGAAAATGGCTTTACGAATGGCTTGAGACGTTGGCCATTGACTTTGAAACTCCCGATGTTATTGAATTTAGTAGTTCCACTACTCCATTTGAATACACTTGTTGGATAGTAAACGGACCTATCCATCTTGACTTCAACTTTCCTAGGAAGATGTGGAGCTTAGAGTCATACAACAAGACTCTTTGCCCCTTCTGGAATTCTTTGCGGGAGACTAACTGATCGTGCCACCTTTTCAATCTTTGTTTTGTAATGTTTGAATTGTTGTAGGCGTCATTTCTTAGTTCCTCCATCTCATTAAGGTCTAGAAATCTCTTCATGCCGGCTCTGTTCATGTCCATGTCCATGTTGAGCATCTTGATTGCCCACCAAGCTTTGTATTGCACTTCAACAGGGAGATGACATGCTTTGCCATAGACTAGGCAATAAGGAGACATTCCAAGAATGGTCTTATAAGCTGTTCCGTAAGCCCATTGTGAATCATGAAGCTTAACAGACCAATCTCTTCTGCTCATATTCACCACCTTCATCAGTATGTTTTTGATCTCCCGATTTGCTAACTCAACTTGCCCAGAAGTCTGAGGGTGGTAGGGTGTAGCTATGTTATGCTTCACCCCATTCTTAGCTAAGAGAGTTTCGAACGGCTAGTTACAAAAATGAGTACCCCCATAACTGATTATGGCCTTGGGTACTCCAAATCTAGAAAAGATGTTCTCTTTGAGAAATTTGAGAACAAATTTGTGATCATTGTGTTTGCACGAGATTGCTTCAACCCATTTAGAAACATAATCTACTCGCACCAAGATGTAGGAGTAGCCAAAGGACATAGGGAAAGGTCCTATGAAGTCAATGGCCCAGACATAAAAAAGATCAACAATTAAATGGGGTTCAAAGGCCTCATGTTCTTACGTGTTAATTTACTAAGCCTCTGGCATTTGTCATAGCTCCTGCACATGGTGTGGGCATCTTTGAAAAGTGATGGCCAACAAAAACCCGATTACAGTACCTTCATAGCTGTCTTTTGAGAAGCAAAGTGGCCTCCACATGCGCTTTCGTGGCAATGACTGAGGATCCCCTGTTGCTCTTGCTCAGGGACACATTTCCGTATTATTTGATCCGCATAATATTTGAATAGAAATGGCTCTTCCCAATAGTAGCCATGAATTTTTGCAAAGAAGTGCTTCTTATCTTATGCTTTCCACTCACTTGGAACTTCTCCGGTAACTAAATAGTTAGCAATATGAGCATACTAAGGAGTGACTTCTATCAACATGAGTGACTCCTCTGGAAAATCATCATTAATTGGCAAACTATGGGAATTATGTGCGATGGCTAGCCTTGATAGATGGTCGGCTACCACATTTTCCACTCCTTTCTTGTCTTTGATCTGAAGATTGAATTCTTGAAGCAAGAGAATCCATCTTATCAGCCTCACTTTTGCATCTTGTTTAGTCCGCAGATATTTCAAGGCTGAGTGGTAAGTGAAAACCACAATGAATGACCCCACTAAATAAGAGCGGAATTTGTCTAAGGCAAAAACTACAGCCAACAATTATTTCTCTATGGTTATGGAGTTTCTTTGCGCTTCATTCAACGTTTTGCTTGCATTGTAGATCACATAGGGCTTTCCATCTTCTCTTTGCCCAAGAACAGCTCCTATAGCAACGTCATGGCATCGCACATCACTTCAAAGGGCAATTTCCAGTTGGGAACTCTTACGATTGGAGCGGTTCTTAGCAATAGCTTTAGTTCTTCAAAACTCTGTTGACATCGATCATCCCATGCGAATTTAGCATCCTTTACCAATAGTTCACAAAGAGGTCTTGCAAGTTTAGAGAATTCTTTAATAAACCTCCTATAGAACCCAGTATGGCCCAAGAATTGCCTTACTCCTTTGATAGTTGTAGGTGATGGCAACTTGACAATAAGTTCAACCTTTGCTTTGTCCACTTCAATGCCTTTCTTTGAGATAATATGCCCAAGGACAATCCCTTAGAGTACCATGAAATGGCATTTCTCCCAGTTAAGCACCAAGTCTTTCTTAATACATCGGTTCAACACAGCTTCCAAGTTGACTAAGCATTTTTCAAACACACTTCCATACACGGTGATATCGTCCATAAAGACTTCCATAATACGCTCCACCATATCACTGAAAATGCTTAACATGCATTTTTAGAATGTTGCTGGTGCATTGCATAAGCCGAAAGGTATTCTTCTGTATGCGTAGGTTCCGAATGGACATGTGAAAGTGGTCTTTTCCTGATCTTCAACAACAATTTCTATTTGAAAATACCCAGAGTAGCCATCGAAGAAACAGTAGAATGGATGGCCATAGACCCTCTCAAGCACTTGATCAATAAACGACAATGGGAAGTGGTCTTTC
This sequence comes from Vitis riparia, assembly GCF_004353265.1. Lineage (NCBI taxonomy): Eukaryota > Viridiplantae > Streptophyta > Magnoliopsida > Vitales > Vitaceae > Vitis > Vitis riparia. The sequence goes on along the minus strand of NC_048435.1, from coordinate 13,288,884 downwards.
CTTGTTACAACATTCGGCTTTTTGTAATCAATACACACCCTCCAATCTGAAGTAAGGCGTGTAGAAACTTCTTCTCCCTTATCATTTTTCACCACTGTGATCCTTGATTTCTTTGGCATGACCTGCGTAGGACTCACCCATGGGCTATCTGATTTGGGGTAAATAATACTGGCCTGAAGTAGCTTAAGCACTTCAGCTCGCACCACCTCTTGCATGTGAGGGTTCAACCTTCTCTGGGGTTGACGAACGGCTTAGATTCTTCTTCCATGTATATATGATGTGTATAGACTAAAGGGCCGATCCCTTTCAGATCAGAAATTTTCCACCCTATCGCCTTCTTGCATCTCCTAAGGATTTCAAGTAGACAATCCTCCTGAGTAGTGGTAAGAGATGAAGAAATAACAACAGGGCTCTGCTTGTTTTCTTCCAGGTATGCATACTTCAACTTCGTGGGTAATGGATTTAGAATAAGCTTTGGGGGCTCCTCCTTAATGGCTTCTTGTGTCTCCTCCCTATTGAATAAAGGGAGAATTTCTTCCCTCATCTTCAATGGGGGTAGAGTAGCAAGCAAATATGAGGGTTCAGGTAACCCTTCATCAAGATCCCCAAGACTCTCATTCAAATCTTCTAGCATTTTATGATCACAATGCTCCTCCACTAGGTTGTCTATCATGCACACCTCTTCTAGTCCTTCTTCTTCTTCCGGATGGAATTGTTTCTGGCACATATAGAAAATGTTGAGCTTTAGCGTCATGTTACCAAATGGAAGTTGCATGACTCCATTCTTACAATTGATGATAGCATTTGATGTAGTTAGGAATGGTCTTCCAAGTATGATAGGAACACAGTTAGCTTCTCTTGCAAATGGGTTCGTATCAAGAACAACAAAATCCACTAGGTAGTAGAATTTGTCAACTTGAACTAGGACATCTTCAATATACCTCTTAGAATTTTCACAGATCTATCTGCTAGAGATAGAGTGATTGATGTTGGCTTCAACTCTCTAAGTCCCAATTGCTTGTAGACAGAGTAGGGTAGCAAATTCACACTTGCCCCCAAGTCCAACAAAGCTTTCTCTACACACGTCTCTCCAATCATCACTGAGATGGTAGGACAACCTGGATCTTTGTATTTTACTGGAGACTTGCATTGTATAATGGAACTTACTTGCTCAATTAAGAAGGCTTTCTTACTCACATTCAACCCTCTTTTTATGGTGCATAAGTTCTTCAGGAATTTTGCATAAGTTGGAACTTGTTTGATTATGTCTAGCAAAGGGATGTTAACTTTCACTTGCCTCAACACTTCAAGAATTTCTGATGCATTATTGATTCCCTTTTTGCCATGCAAAGCTTGGGGGAAAGGTGGAGGCGTGTGTTTCTTCATCATATCTTCTTGTTTGATAGTCCTCTCTGGATCTTCATTCTCAGTAGATTCAAGGTACTCCTTTGCACTATTCCCTTTTCTCTTTCCTTTTAGTTCCTCTCTCTTCTCTTTCTCTGTTTCACTCTCTGGTTCATGCTCTGGCTTGGATATAGGTAGATCAACCTCTTTACCACTCCTTAGAGTGATCACTGCTTTGACTTCCCTCACCTGTGAAGATTCTCCCTCTTGAGCCTCCACTTCATGGATACCCTTAGGATTTTGATGAGGTTGAGAAGGAAATTTTCCTTTCTCTTGCACTGTGTTGAGATTAGTGAGCCTTGAGATCGAGTATTGGAGATTATCTATCTTTTGACATGGATCATTGTGCATCCCATCCATCCTTTTGTTTACACTGTCAATTTCTTACCTGACTTGAGCATTGATGGATTTCTGGTCTCCAACAAAGTCTCCCATGACCTTGCTAAGATTCACAATGGCTTGTTTAAGATTTAAGGCTTGCGGGAGTGCTTGGCCAGGTTGTGTGTACTGAGGTGCCCTTGGCTTCTAAGAGAAATTAGGATGGTTCCTCCAATTTGAATTGTAGGTGTTGCCATATGAAGCATTGTTATTGGGCTTAAATTGTCTAATAACATTTGCTTGATCCCCAAACATTTCTCTTACAGCTGGAATCGTAGGACACTGGTTCACCAAGTGCTCATAAGATAGACAAATGGAACAAGGGATAGCTTGCACTGGTTTCTCAAAAATGGCGTGTACTTCTTGTATCTTCCTCATTTCTAGCTCTTCTAATCTCCTTGCCATAGCTGCAACTTTTGCTTTCATATCGATATCTTCATTCAAAGTACACATCCCAGCCTTAGCATTAGGAGCATTAGGTTAAGACTTCATTCTCCCCACTTCTCTAGTATTCGGCTCATCCCATCCTTTTGAAACTTCAGCCACATAACTCAAGACATCCATGGCTTCATTCGGATTCTTACTCATGAAGTCTCCTCCGCACATCGTTTCTAAGAGCTGCTTCATTGAGGAAGACATACCGTCATAAAAATAGCTCACTAACAGCCATGTATCAAAGCCATGGTGAGGACAAGCATTGATAGCTTCCATGTATCTCTCCCAACATTCATAGAATTTCTCATTCTCGTTAGCTGAGAAGTTTGAAATTTGCCTTTTCAAGTATTTGTCCTATGAGTCGGGAAAAATTTCTTGAGAAATTCAGCTTGCAAATTCGTCCAAGTTGGGATACTCCTTGGCCTTAAAGAATTAAGCCAAACCTTGGCCTTATCCTTCAAAGTGAAAGGAAATAGCTTGAGCCTCATCAAGTCAATTGAAGCTCCTCTTTCTCGGAAAGTATTACAAACCTCCTCAAATTCCTTGATATGCGCGTAGGGATTCTCACTTTCCATCCCATGGAAAGTAGGTAGAAGTGGCACAATATGTGGTCGAATCACTAGCTGCTCTGTAGGTGGCACTATACATGATGATGCACTCATACGAGGTGGATGCATGTGGTCCCTCATGGATCGGTATGCGTTGATATGCTCATTTGGAGCATGTTGACTAAGTTAATCTTCAGGTGTAGCTTCCATGACATTCACACACAATTCCAACTCTGTTTTGTGAAGATTTTCGCTTTTCACAAGTCTTCCCTCACTGTCTCGTATCCAATATGGCATGCACAACTAGCAATAACTGAAACAAAAACAAAGAAAACAAAAAGAAAAACAATTCTAGGAAAAAAAAAATTAAGGTTAACTAAAACTAGATAAAAGATAAACTAAAAATAGAAACAAATAAAAAGAAAAAAATAAAAAGAGTTAGTAAAAGAAAATAAAAATCACCAAATTTGTGATGAAGATCATAAGTGTTTTGGAAAAGTAATATCACTGTGAAGTAGCATCATCCGGCAATGACGCCATTTGATTCGTCCCCAATTGGTGTACCTATTTGATCCAGTCCTCAAATGGGAGTTATCAACAAAATTTATAAACCTAATTCACCATATACTAAGATAGCATAGCTAGCATAGCATAGTGGTTCTAGGATCGTCCACAGGGATGGGTTTTCATTTCACACGTGATATTAGTTACAACACTGAAATGATGCTTTTTCTTTTATGAGTTAGCTTTAAAAGAAAACATAAAGTTGGTTGAAAAGGGTTGGTTTTAAGCTAACTAAAAATAGTAACTGAGATTAATTACAAAGAAAAGGTTTCTTGGAGTTTCAGGTCACTAGGTTCAGGTTCCTTATACAAAAAGGGAGATTTCAGATATTTTCCTTGCATTGGGGATTTAACCTATAGTTATCTCCCGAACTGGTGTGTTACAATTGCTTCCCATCAAACACTAAAGTCCTCTTACTGAATCATCTTGCAATGGTTCATACCTCTCACCTGGTATTGACCATTCAAGGTGATTCTTAACCTTGGATTACCCTTCAAAAGCTCGCAAGAGATAACTAATGGATGTCTCCAAGGAGTTCGAAAAGCATACCAAGTGTTGGCTATTCTAGTTAATCCTACCTTTAAACCACCTCCCAGAGGCTCACAAGAGATAACTAATGGATCTCAATGGATGGAGTCCGAAAAGCTTACCAAATGTTGACCCAGGTGATTTTAAGGGATTTTAAGTTAACTAAAAAAAATGAAAACCATGAACAGGTCACAACTTCTCTTTATTTAAAACCAAAACAAGGAAAACTCCCACTTTTGTTTTTGGATCCCTTACCTAGCTTCCTTCAGTCCAAGAAACAAAAAGCCTAGCCACTCATCCTTTGGAAAAACATCCTTAGAGATTGTTTGGCTAGAAAGAAAATAAAAACAAAATGAGTAGGTAAGGCAGAGCAACACTCTATATATTTCTTACTAAAAAAAATGTACAAGTGATCCCCCCCCCCCCCCCCCCCCCCCAAGAATTTCTTCCGAGATTTCGAGATATATACAGAAGATATTTTCTAAGACATATCTAGAGAGATATTTTTAACCTCTCTTTAGATATCCTAAATATCTAGAAAATATCTTTAGTTGATTACAAGGAGAAAATAGGTAATTACACAAAATATCTTGAGATAAAAATCTAACGGAGTCGGTGCAAAAATATCTGAAGATTACACAAGAATATTCCGCAATGCTTGTGAAAATTTCGCATAGGGTGCGAAATTGATTTTCCTCAGCTTTGGTTTTGCAAGGCTTGCGAAATTTTGCAAGGGGTTACGAAATGACCCTCTAGCTTGGTGCAATTGTCTTCAAATGGCCATAACTTCTTCATTTCAGCTCTGATTTGCACACCGTTTAAAGCATTGGACTCCTGACTTCTTGAGATTTGAAATGATAAATAGTATGTATATAATGGATTCCAAGAAGTGCTCTAAAATTTTCCTACAACTGCTCTCCCTTTTAATTTCTCATAGCATGCGAAGATTTCGCATAGTCATGCGAAATTGCTTCATGTTGGATTTCTCTCACTGTTTTTCTTCCTTGCATCTCTTGATTGGCTTGGAAACCTATTTCCAAGGGTTGCACAAAATTCTCCCTCATTCTTGGCTTGCTTCAATGATAAAAAGGCTACCAAAAACACCAAAACTTGCCAAAAACTGATTAGTAACACTTGAAAGGGTCTTTAATGTGCCAATTGAGGTAAAAGGTATTAATTACTACTCAAAAGTGTTTCAAATTAGTTAATTCCAAGCTATAAAATAGCACTTTTTGAGAAGTAATCAATATTTGTTACTTTGAGTCTTGAGCTCAAGGTTGTGGATACTTTGAACAACTCAACATTATGGATGATATGAACGAATTGGGATTCCATGAGCTCAAGCCTTTAGATGCTATGAGTCGTTCGGGGTTATGGATGATATGAGTGATTCTGCATCATGAGCTAAGGGTTGTGGATGACATGAAGGAGTTTAGGTCGTGAGCTCATGGTTTAAGATATTATGAACAACTCAAGGTTGTTGTTGAAATGAATGACTCCGGGTTGTGTGCTCAAGGCTCTTGATGCTATGAGTAGCTCAAAGCTGTGGATGATATGAGCAACTCGGGATGTTTTGAGCTCAAGCCTCAAGATGCTATGATCAATGATTCGTGCCCAATTGGTGTCTCAGCTGATTCGTGTCCAGTTGGTGCTCCTTGATTGAGGGAGTAATCAACAAAATTTATAATCTATTACACCATATACTAGGGTAGCAAAGACAAAGCTACTATAGCATAGTGGCTCTAGGATCGTTCACTGGGATGGGTTTTCACTTTGCAAATGATATTAATTCAAAGCTGAATTAGTGCCTTTTCATTTCAAGGTTAGCTTTAAAAGAAAACATAAAGATGTTTGAATGAAAAAGGATCGGTTTTAAGCTAACCAAAAATAGTAACTGATTTTACTTACAAAGAAAAGTGTTTCTTGGAGTTTCAGATCACTAGGCTCAGATTCCTCATACAAAAAGAGAGTTTCGGTCACTTGTTTCTTTTCCTCGCATTAGAAAATTAACATATAGTTCCTTCTCCAACCGGTGTTGTACAGATGCTTCCTATTAATGGGTTCAAACACTAAATCTCTCTCACTGATGCACCTTGCAATGGCTCATACCTCTCACCTAGCACTTACCATTCAAGGTGATCTTTAACCTTGGATTACCCGTCAAAAGCTCGTAAGAGATAACTAATGGATGTCTCCTTGGAGTCCAAAAGCTTACCAAGTGTTGGCAATTCTAGAAAATCCTACCTTCAAGTCACCTCCGAGAGGCTCGCCAGGGGTAAACTAGTGCATCTCCATGGACGGAGATCACTTGCCTTACCAAGTGTTGGCCCAGGTGATTTAAAGGCGTTTTAAGTTAACTAAAAAGATAAAAACCATTAATGGGTCACACTTTCTCTTCATTAAAAACTAAAACAACAAAACTTCCAATTTATGCATGAGGGAACTTACCCGGTTACCTTAGCTCCAAGAGACGAAGAGCCTAGCCTCTCATCATCTGAGGAAAAATCTTCAGAGTTTGATTGGCTAGAAAGAAAACTAACGAGAAAACAAGAATATAAAGAAGAAACAGAGCAAGTGCTCTGTTCGTCGATTTCACATATATTATATCTATACGATGGATCTCCTGGAAAAAGCTCCTCGAGAGTCTCCTTTTTTAGTGTTTACAAGAGAGTTTATATAGGAAGGTAATTTACCCTTCCTTGGATACTTCCTAGCTAAGGAATTACATGAGTGGCTGAATACAAGGAGAAAATGGAAATTTATACAAAAATATCTGAAGAAAAATATCTCAAAGTGTCGGTCACAAATATCGGGAAGCACTAAGGACCATTTCACAGGTGAAACGAGGTCTGCGAGATTTCGCAGACGCACAAAAAGGGCTACGAAATTACTTTGCAGCAAACGGCTGATTTTGCACCGCTGCAAAGTGGTCTTTCAGCTTGCGGTGTTCGGCTTCCAATGTGTCGTGAAACTTCAGGGGGAATTCTACAGCACTGTGCAAAAAGGCTGCGAAATCATTTCGCAACAAAAGGGTGATTTCGCAACGCTGTGCAAAATTCTTCCTTCAGCTTGGAGTGATCGGCTTCCAATGGTTGTAACTCCTTCATTTCAACTCCGAATTGCACACCGTTTGAAGCGTTTGATTCTTGACTTCCTGAGCTTTGAAATGGTATATAGCATGTAGAAAATGGACTTGTGGAAGTGCTCCAAAAGTGCGAAGGAAGACTGCAACTGCTGTCCTCTGTTTTCCTCTTTGCTTTTCTCCTCTTTGCTTCTCTCCTTTTTGCTTCTCTCCTTTGTTTGGCTTGTCTTAATGATCCAAAAAGCTATCAAAACACTAAAAATAGCCACAAATATGATTAGAAGTCATTGCTAGGTCCTTAACATGCCAATTGGAATAAAAATGGAGAACTACTACACAAAAGTGCTTAAAACATAATGAATTAAAGGCGCAAAATAACACTTTTTGGGTAGTAATCAATCAATTCATGGCTGAGGATGATATTAACGATTCTTGGTCATGAGCCTATGTTTCTAATTGTTATAAATAGCTTAGAGCTATGGATGACATGAACGACTCTAGGTTATGAGCTCAAGGCTCAAGATGTTATGAATAGCTCAGGGCTATGTATGATATGAACAACTCTGGGTCATGGGCTTAGGGCTCTAGATGCTATGAATAACTCGGGGTTGTTGATGACATGAATGACTCAAGGACGTCTGCTCAGGACTCTAAATGCTATGAACAGATCAAGGCTGTGGTGAACATCAATGACTTCAGGTCATGAGCTCAAGGCTTTAGATGTTTTGAACAACTCAAGGTTGTGGATTACATGAACGACTTTGAGTTGTGAGCTTAGGGCACTAGTTGCTATGAACAACTCAGGGTTGTGAATGACATGAATTACTTCAGGTTTGGAGTTTAGGGCTCTAGATGCCATGAATAGCTCAGGGCTATGGATGACATGAACAACTCTGAGTAGCGTGCTCTGGGCTCTAGATGCTATAACAGCTTAGGGTTGTGGTGGACATGACTGACTGTGGGTCATGAGCTCAAGGCTTCAGATGTTATGAAAAGTCAGGGTTAGGGATGATATGAATGACTCCGAGTCATGATCTTAAGGCTCTAAATTTTATGAAAAGCTTAGGGCTATAGATGACATGAAAGATTTCGGGTCGTAGGCTTAGGGGTCTAAATGCTATGAACAACTTAGGGCTATTGATGACATGAACGACTCTAGGTCGTGTGCTTAGGGCTCTAGATGCTATGAACAACTTAAGGCTATGGATGATATGTGCCACTCTGGGTCATGAGTTCAAAGGCTATGGTTGCTTTGAATAACTAAGCTTTGTGAATGATATGAATGACTTGATATCCCATGAGCTAAGGCCTCTTAATGCTATGAACAACTTAGGGTTATGGATGATATGAATGATTTTGCATCACGAGCTAAGGGTGGTGGATGACATGAATGACTCTGAGTTATGAGCTCATGACTTAAGATGCTATAAACAGCTCAAGGTTGTGGTTGACATGAATGACTTCAGGTTGTGAGCTTAAGGCTCTGGATGCTATGAGTAGCTCAAAGTTGTAGATAATATAAATGACTCAGGATCCCATGAGCTCAGGCCATAAGATACTATGAACAACTAAGAGCTATGGATAATATGAACGATTCTTGGTCATGAGCTTATGGCTCTAATTTCTATGAATAACTCAGGGCTATGGATAACATAACAATTCCGGGTCGTGAGCTCACAACACTAGGTGTTATGAATAGCCCAAGGCTTATGATGACATGAATAATTTAGGGTCGTGGGCTTAGGGGTCTAAGTGCTATGAATAGCTCAGGGTTGTGGATGACATGAACAACTCCAAGTAGTGTGCTTAGGGCTCTAAATGCTATGAACAACTGAAGCCTATGGATGATATGTGCCACTCTAGGTTGTGAGCTCAAAGATATGGATGCTTTGAACAACTCAACATTGTGGATGATATTAACAACTAGGGATCCTGTGAGCTTAAGTCTTTAGATGCTATGAGTAGCTCAGGGCTATTGATGATATGAATGACTCTATTTCATGAGTTCAGAGCTATGGATAACATGAACGACTCTGGGTTATGAGCTCAGGGCTCAAGATACTATGAATACCTCAAGGTTATGGTTGACATGAACGACTTTGGGTCATGAGCTTTAGACTCTAAATGCTATAAGCAGCTCTGAGTTGTGGATGATATGAATGACTTAGGATCCCATGAGCTCAATGTTTAAGATACTATGAAAAGCTCAGGGCTATGGATGACATGAGCAACTCTGGGTCTTGAGCTTAGGGCTTTAAATGCTATGAACAACTATGGGTTATGGTTGACATGAATGACTTTGGGTCGTGAGCTCAAGGCCGATGATACTATGAACAACTTAGAGCTATGGTTGACATGAATGACTTCGGGTCGAGATCTCAAGATTCTAGATGTTTGAGCAGCTCAAGGCTGTGGATGACTTGGGCTACTCTAGGTTGTGAGCTGAAGCTCTAGATGCTATGAATAACTCTCTATTGTGGTTGACATGAACAACTCAGGGTCGTGATCACATGGCTTTAGATTTTGTGAACAACTCAGGGCTATGGATGACATGAGCTACTTTAGGTCGTGAGCTTAGGGCTTTAGATGCAATGAACAACCGAGGGATATGGTGGATATGAATGACTTTGGGTCGTGAGCTTAGGGCTCTAGACACTATGTACAACTTAGGGTTGTTGATGACACCAAAGACTCTAGGTCCTAAGCTAAGGGTTCTAGATGCTATGAACAACTCAGGGTTGTGGATGACATGAATGACTCAAAGTCATGAGAAAAGGGCTCTAGATACTATGAACAACTCAGTGCTATGGTTAACATGAATGACTTCGGGTCATGAGCTCAGGGCTTTAGATGCTATGAATAACTTAAGGCCATGGATGACATGAGCTACTCTAGGTCATGAGATCGGGAGTCTAAGTGTTATGAACAACTCTGACATATGGTTGACATGAACAACTTTAGGTCATGAGGTCAAGGATCTTGATACTATGAATAGGGGTTATGGTTCACTTGAATGACTCTAGGTCATGAGCTGAGGGCCTTAGATGCTATGAACATCTAAGGGTTGTCGATTCCATGAAAGACTTCAGGTCGTGAGCTTAGGCGTCTAAATGCTATGAACAACTTAGGGTTGTGGATTACATGTATTACTCGAGGTCATGAGCTCAGGGCTATAAATATTATGAACATATCAAGGATGTGGTTGACATGAATGAATATGGGTCATTAACTCAGGTCTTTAGATACTATGAATAGCTTAGGATGATCAAATACATGAGCTTCTATAGGTCTTGAGCTCAGGGCTCTATATTTTATGAACAACTTAGGGTTGTTGATCACATGAACCACTCTAGCTCATGAGGATAGGGCTCTAGATGCGATGAACAACTCTAGGCTATGGTTGACATGAATGACCCCGAATCGTGAGCTCAGGGCTTTAGATGCTAAGAACAAGTCAGGGTTGTTGATAACATGGGTTACTCTAGGTCGTTAGCTTATGGGTATGAATCTTGTGAACAACGTTAGGCTGTGGTTGACATGAATGACTATGGGTCGTGAGCTCGGGGCTCAAGATGCTATTAACAACTTAGGGTTGTGGTTGACAAGAACGACTCTAGGTCGTGAGCTCAGGGCTCTAGATGCTATGAGTAACTCAAGGTTGTGGATGACATATAAATATCTAGGTCATGAGCTCAAGCCTTTAGATGCTATGAACAGCTGATAACCCGACTCTTGGTAGCTTGGCATGTAAGGGTATCAACAAAATTTATACCTAACGTCCTTACACTAAAGTAGCAAAGCTACTATAGCATAGTGGCTCTAGGATCGAACATTGGGGTGGGTTTTTACTTTAACTGGTGAAGTTCGGAGGATGGAGTGAACTTTTCTTAATAAAAATTAGGTTAAGATGAAAATATAAAAAGATGAAGGTGTTGTAAACTAAACTAACATGAAAATAGGTTAAAAGATGGAAAAAGAAGTTTCTCAAAGCTTTGGATAGCCATGCTTAACTCACAGTGTAAAAATGGAGATTTTGGGACTTTTCACCTCGAGTTGGGGAAGCAACTAAGGTGATGCTTACTTCCCGAACCGGTATGAGTTTAACAACTAAGTTTTAGTCCTTGAAAACTTACAAAAAGGGTAGCTGAACCTCATAAATGTTCTTTTATTGATATAGGACATCTCCTCCCCTTGCAATACAATGGCTCGTAGGAGATAACTAATGAACGTCAGTGGATCTAACAATAAGAATCCACTGAGACCAAAAGGTTATCAAGTATTGGCCATTCAAAGCAAGTCAGAGGGATTAAAAGCTTTACTTTGAATGAAAACATTTATGATGCTCGGCTACTTACATTTATGGCTTGGAAATCTCCATCCTGACACGGGAGCTTCACATGGCATCCATTACTTCAAGAAACTAAAAGGTTTTAGCCTCTCATCCTTGGGGATTTCATCCTCCAAGGGTGTTTGGCTACTAAGAAAATGAGAAAGAAAGGAGAAAAGAAGCTTTTGAACAAAAGTGCTCTTATAATTTCTAAGGTTACAGGTTACAAGCTCATTTCGTCTGAGGCTCTTCACCTCTATTTAAAGACAATAACAAGCTAAATTACAAAAGCTATTACAAAAGCAACCTTTTCATTGGTTGATTACAAGGTTACAAAAGGAATTTACATGAGAAAATATCAAGCTAAAAATATATGGGAAGTCGGTGGTGCATGCGTGGAGAAACAGAGGAAATTCGGCACTTTTGCAATGTGCCTAAATCCTCCTTGCAAAATTTCGCAACGTTGCGAAATGGCAAAATTTCGCATCATGAGGAAAATCCCCTTGCGAAATTTCGCAAGGAGAAATTCACCTTGCGAAATTTTCACAAGATTTGATGCAGTTGTCTTCCGAAGGCCATATCTTCCTCATTTCAGCTCCAAATTGTACACGGTTTGAAGCATTGGATTCTTGACTTCCTGAGCTTTGAAATGGTATATAGTATGTAGAAAATGGACTTCGGGAAGTGCCCCAAAAGTGCGAAAGAAGACTGCAGCTGCTGTCCTCTGTTTTCCTCTTCTCCATTGTTCTTGTTTGTGCTCGTGTTTCCACTTGAAATTCAAGCCTGTAAACTTCCAAAATCCTTGCTTTAACTTGTCCAAGTAGCTCCTCCATCATTTGGCATGCTTGAATTGATTCATAAGCTGATAAAAACATGTAAACTTGCCACAAAATGGTTAAAACCAATTACTAAGGACCTTAATGAATTAATTGGGTTAAATGAATATGATTACTACACAAAGGTGCTTAAAACCATTATAATTAGGTCTACAAAAAAGCACTTTTTGGTAGTAATCAACAGCTCAAGGCTATGAATGACATGAAAGACTCTGGGTCTTGAGCTCAGGGATTTGGACGCTATGAACAACTAAGGGCAATCGAAGACATGAGGCACTCTACGTCATGAGCTCAGGGCTCTAGATGCAATCAACAACTCTAGGGTATGGTTCACATGAATGACTTTGGTTCATGAGCTTAGGGCTCTAGATACTATGTACAACTCAAGGTTGTCGATGACATGAAAGACTCTAGGTCATGAGCTTAGGGTTGTAGATGCTATGAACAGCTTAGGGTTGTGGACAACATGAACAACTCGAGGTCATGAGCTTAGGGCTTTATATACTATGAACAGCTCAAGGATGTGGTTGACAAGAATGACTTTGAGTCATCATCTTAAGGCTTTAGATCCTATGAACAAGTTAGGGCTATGGATGACATGTGCTACTCTGAGTCATTAGCTCAGGGCTCTAGATACTATGCATAACTTAAGGTTGTTTATGACATGAATGACTTTGGGTTGTGAGCTAAAACCCTAAGATGCTATGAAAACCTTAGAGTTGTTGATGACTTGAGCAACATTAAGTCATAAGCTTGGGACTCTAAATGTTATGAACAACTCTTGGCTATGGTTGAGTTGAACGACTTTGGGTCATTAGCTTAGGACTTTAGATGCTATGAATAGCTCAGGGCTGTTGATGACATGAAAAAATCCAAGTCATGAGCTTAAGGCTCTAAATGATATGAATAACTTAAGGTTATAGCTACCATGAACATCTCAAGGCTGTGGTTGACATGAACGACTTCAGGTTGTGATATCAGGGCTTTAGATGTTATGAACAACTCAGGGTAGTTGAAGAAATAAGCTACTCTAGGTCATGAGCTTAAGGCTTTAAATGTTATTGATTACTGCTCGAAAAGTTCTATTTTATAGCTTGTAATTAACCCTTTTAAACACTTTTGAGTAGTAGTTATTACCTTTTAACTCAATTGGCATGTTAAGGACCTTTGCAATCGTTTCTAATCAAATTGTGTTAAGTTTTGGTGTTTTTGATAGCTTTTTGATCACCAAAACAATCTAAGATGAGGGAGAGCTTTATATAATCCGTGGCAAAGCAAACGGAAGCTCATTTACATGAAGAACCTAAGCTTTGAAGCTTTATAGTCCTTTTCCAAAAGCAAATCATGAATGCAAGGAGGGAAAACAAAGAGAGAAATCTAACATGAAGAATTCAAGAGGATAGAAACTGTTGGATGCATTTTGAGCACTTCTTGGAGTCCATTTCATTGATACTATATTCTGTCTTGAAGCTTGGGAAGTCAGGAATCCAACGCTTTAAACGATGTGCAAATTAGAGCTGAAATGAAGAAGTTATATCCATTAGAAGCCAATCGCACCAAGCTGGAAGCTGCGAAATCAGCCTTTTGCTATGAAATGAAGACTTTCAGCTTGCGAAATTTTGCAGCCCATCTTGCATGCCTAGGAAATCCACTTGAGTGCTTCCAGATATTTACGACCGACTCTTTTAGATTTTTTTCTTCAGATATTTGTTGTTTAAATCCCCATTCTCTCCTTGTAATCCACCAATCATAGGATTCCTTAGTTAATAAGTAAGAACAAAGGGTGAATAACCTCATATATATAGTTTGTAATTTTCTTTACAAAGACATCTCGGGAGCTTGTTCTTAGAGACCACTTTTTGTATAGTTTTTGAAGGAAGTAATATACAGAGCCTTGCTTTACCTTACCTATTCATTTTGATTGTATTTTTCTTACTAGCCAAACAAGCTCTGAGGATGTTTCCTTAGAGAATGAGTGGCTAGACTTTTGCCTCTTAGAGTTAAGGAAGCTGGGTAAGGTTTCCGAATGCAAAAATTGAAAGTTTTGTTGTTTCAAGTTTTTACTGAAGAGAAAGTGTGACCCGTTAATGGTTTCTATGTTTTTAGTTAACTTAAAACGCCTTTAAATCACCTGGTAAGGCAAGTGATCTCCGTCCATTGAGATGCACTAGTTTATCTCTTGCGAGCCTTTGGGAAGTGGTTTGAAGGTAGAATTTTCTAGAATAGCCAACACTTGGTAAGCTTTCGGACTCTAAGGAGACATCCATTAGTTATCTTTTGCGAGCTTGAGAAGGGAAATCCAAGGTTAAAGATCACCTTGAATGGTAAATGCTAGGTGAGAGGCACGAGCCACAGCAAGATGAATAAGTGAGAAGGATTTAGTGTTTGAATCCATAAAAGGGAAGCATCTGTACCACACCGAATAGAGAAATAACTATATGTTAATTCTCCAATGCGAGGAAAAGATTCAAGTGATCGGAACTCTATTTTTTGTATTAGGAGCTTGACCCAGTGATCCCAAAACTCCAAGAAACATTTTTCTTTATTAGTAATTTTAGTTCTTATTATTTTTAGTTATCTTAAAACCAATCCTTTTTCAACCAAAGATTATGTTTTCTTTTAAAGCTAACCTTGAAATGAAAAAGAACCAATTCAACTTTGAATTAATATCAGTAGTAAGTTGAAAACCCTTCCCAGTAAACGATCCTAGAGCCATTATGCTATGCTAGCTGAAGTTATCCTAGTACATGGTTATATAGGTTATAAATTTTGTTGATTACTCCTGTCTGAGGACCAAAAATCAAGGTACACCAATTGGGAACAAAGCAGTTATGAACAAGTTTAGGCAAAGGTTGACATGAACAACTTCAGGTCGTGTGCTCAAGGCTCTTGATGCTATGAACAGGTCAGGGTTGTCGATGACATGAAAAAATTCGGGTCGTGTGCTTAGGTCTCAAGATGACTTTAGGCCACATAACCTAATTATGGCCGCTCTCCTATACTTTGAGGAGAAAGTTAACAGGAAGAAGCTAAAGCAAGCTGACACTATCCCATTGCTGTTTCCGAGGCTGTTCTGCCATATATTAGAGCATATGGGTTATCCTACTGAGCCCCACCTTGAGCACTGCCACCATTATCGAGAGCATTTCACTCTCGACCAATGGACACAGTTGGCAGGTAAAAATCTAACGGAGAAAGCACTTGAAGCAGCCCCACCCAGGCCAGCATCTCTAGTGCCAACACAGGCTTAGCAGGCACAGCAGGACGAGCATCCCATAGAGTTTGTACCACCCGCCCCTACTGCACCATCTATGCCTGATGCCACCTCTACTGATCCTCCTGCTACATCTCCTGTTCCACCAGCTGCACCTCCTACACCGGAGACTCTTATTACTATATCTACCATGAAGTTTCGTGCCATGATAAATTTGTTCAAGATACTAACCACTACACACAATGCTCTATTCCGACAAATGGTAGACATACATGCTCAGCAGGACCAACATATTATTATTCTTGACCAACATACTATTATCCTTCGTCAGATTCAGTAGCATCTAGGACTTTCACCACCTCAGACTGATATTCCTGGACCATCAGAGCCCATAGCTCCAGCTGAGGAGACGACTCCAACTAAGGAGACCATCAAAGTCGAAGTCTCGCCCCAAGCCACTCACAAGGCAGCCACAGAGCCATTATCTCCACTAGAGAACCCCGCTCTTTGATCATTTCTTTATTTTGTATTTACTTAGTATATTAGTAGACATTATTACTTGTGTTGATATTTTATATTCTGGGATCGGATGTATTACATGATCATCTCATTGTACTTTCTCAGAGTAATATATACATATCATTTTTGTTTATACTTGGCATTTTCTTTTCTATCTCCCTTACTCATTAATCTGTTGTTTTCTGAATCATGTGGTTTCTCCTATACGACTCAGACTCCATGTCACTTAGGAGGTACCACTTCCTCCCTATATTTCAATTGATCTTGACACATTGAGGACAACATTGATCTTTGTTGGGGGAGAGTAAAGGAAGGAAGTTTTGTTAATAATGCTCAGTTATTTTGTTAAAATAGTACTTTTTACTTAAATTTTAAAATTTTTGCTTAATTTTAAAAGTTTTTACTCTACTCTCCATGGTTATTAAGGAAAAATTCTCAAAATGAAATGGGAGAAATTGAATTCTTATCTTTTTACTTGAATACTAGAGTCGTATTATGCTTATTCAGTTGATGAATTATTGAAACTCCTATTGAATTCAACCTTATTTCCTCCACTTTAATCTTACCACACATTGTGCACATTAGGTTCCGATTATAAGATGAAAAACTATCTCACCTCCTGAACTTAGGAAAATTTAGACTTGGTACCTTTGACCTTGTTTTAATAGTGTTGGGACACTTGATAAAAGGCCAATGAGCCTTTGAAAAAAAGAGAAAGAACAAAGTGTTATACTTGCCTTGAAACCCAAGCAAGGTCTGAGGGGTATATGATGAAAATCTTTAAAACCTAAGCCTTGATTAGTTGGGAGTCACCGACCTCAATGCTCGTTACAAGGGTGAATAGGTGGAGTTTAACATATTGTAGGTGCTTGGGTATTAAATTCCAATCTCAAAAGTCCGGGGTAAAATCTGAGGAGTTAGTGGTCGAAAGATCCTTAATGCTTGATGCCCTAAACCTTGATTGGTTGGGAGTCATCGATGGATCCCCGTTACATGGACACTTTAGAAAACAATACCTTAAGCATTGCACGCCTACAAGAAAAAAAATTGTGAAATAAAAAAGGTGCATTCTTAGCCTAATACAATTGGTGAGTTTGCTAAAGTCTAAGAAAGAACTAGGTTGGGGGGAGAGATTAGTTCAGAGTAATATGTTCAGAAACTAATAAGCTTAGCACATAGATTTTTGTGGAAGAGTAATGATTGAGCCTAGGAGAGTGGAAATCTTCTCAATACTTAAATTTGCATAATGCCTACTCTTTATGAATTATGATCAGGTAAGATTTTTGATATCCTCTTGTTGAAGGATGGGTTTTGCTTCTTTAATATTCCATGTGAGAGTATGCTTTACAAATCATACCACTTATGATTTTTTGGAGTGATCAGCATGAAATTGTAAATAATTTTACTATCTTATTTTTGTTTTTCTCTCCTTCATTGCTAAGGGACTAGCAATATGTCGGTTGGGGGGAGTGATTACTACTCAAAAAGTGCTCTTTTGTAGCTTCTCATAAACTCTTTTAAACACTTTTGAGTAGTATTTATTACCTTTTAACTCAATTGGCACATTAAGGACCCTCGCAAGTGTTACTAATCAGTTTTTGGCAAGTTTTGATGTTTTTGATAGTTCTTTTATCATTAAAACAAGCCAAGAATGAGGGAGAGCTTGGTATAATCCATGGCAAAGCAAGATTGAAGCAAAATTACATGAAAAATCCATGTTTTAAAGAGCTTCAAAGTTTTTGCCAAAGCAACCAAGTATGCAAGGAAGAGAATCAGAGAATGAATATAACATTGAAGAATTTTGCAGCCCCTTGTGAAATTTTCGCAAGCCAAAAGAAATTTTTGCAACTCCTTGTCAGCCTTGCGAAATTTCCGCAACCCCATATCTGACTTGCAAAATCTTCCTATAATCTTCAAACATTTTTGCACCGACTCTATTAGATTTTTACCTTAAGATATTTTGTGTAATTATCTATTTTCTCCTTGTAATCAACTAGAGATCTTTTTATATATTTAGGATATGTAATTGAGGGATTAAAAATATCTCTCTAAATATGTCTTAACATATCTCTTTTTGTAATATCTATAAGAGAATCTCGGAAGAAATTCTTGGTGATCACTTATACATTTTTTAGTAAGAAATATACAAAGCTTTGCTCTGCCTTACCTACTCACTTTGATTATATTTTCTTTCTAGCCAAACAACCTCTGAGGATGTTTTTTTAGATGATGAGTGGCTAGGCTTTTTGTTTCTTGGACGGAAGGAAGCTAGGTAAGGGACCTGGATACAAAAGTGGGAGTTTTCCTTGTTTCAGTTTTTAATGAAGAGAAGGTTGTGACTCGTATATGGTTTTTATATTTTTAGTTAACTTAAAATCCCTTATAATCACCTGGGCTAACACTTGGTAAGCTTTTCGGACTCAATCCATAGAGATCCATTAGTTATCTCTTGCAAGCCTCTAAGAGGTGGTTTAAAGGTAGGATTACCTAAGATATCAACACTTGGTAAGCTTGTGGACTCCCTGGAGACATCCATTAGTTATCTCCTGTGAGGTTTTGAAGGGTAATCCAAGATTAAGGATCACCTTGAATGACAAATGCTAGGTGAGAGGTACGAGCCATTGTAAGATGCATCAGTGAGAGGGATTTAGTGTTGAAACCATTAATGGGAAGCATCTGTAACACACCAGTTGGGAGGATAACTATAGGTTAAATACCCAATGCGAGGAAAAGATCCGAAATCTCCCCTTCTGTGTAAGGAACCTGAACCTAGTGACCTAAAACTCCAAGAAACCTTTTCTTTATAATTAGTATCAATTGCTATTTTTTTGGTTAACTTAAAACCAACCGTTTTCAACCAAAGATTATGTTTTCTTTTAAAGCTAACTCATAAAAGAAAAAACACCAATCCAATTCTTTAAACTAATATCATGTGTGAAATGAAAACCTATCCTTATGGATGATCTTAGAACCACTATGCTATGCTAGCTATGCTACCCTAGTATATGGTGAATTAGGTTTATAAATTTTGTTGATAACTCCCGTCTGAGGACTGAATCAAGAGTACACCAATTGGGGACGAATCAATGGTTAAGCTTCTTTTGAGAGTTGACATACTTAAGAGCTTCATGATTAGAATATAAAACAAACTCCTTTGGAAGGAGATAATGATGCCAATAGCGCAAAGCTTGAACCATAACATAGAATTCTTTATCATAGATTGAATACTTTTTCTTTGCTTCATCAAATTTTCACTGAAAAATGCAATAGGATGCCCTTCTTGATTGATCACACCTTCAATTCCCACATTTGATAGGTCATGAAGAAACATTTTTTCATATTTATGTAGAGTTTTTCTTATCAAAGGATTCTTATAACTTGTTGCAAATGAGACATATGATCTTCCTCAATCTTACTATAGATTAAAATATCATCAAAGTAAACAACTAAAAACTTGCCAATAAATGGTTGAAGTACTTGATTCATGAAACACATGAATGTGTTAGGAGCATTAGAGAGGCCAAAAGACATGACCAACCACTCATAAAGACCATCCTTTATTTAAAAAGTAGTCTTCCACTCATCTCAAAGCCTTAACCATATCTGATGATGCCACTCTTCAGATCTATCTTTGAAAAGATGCAAGAACCAACCATCATATCCAACATATCATCAAGTCGAGGAATGGGAAACTAATATTTGATAGTTATCTTGTTGATTATATGATTGTTTACACACATGCACCAATTACCATCTTTTTTAGAGGTTAATAAGGCGAGGACAATGCAAGGACTTAGACTTTCGTGAATAAATCCCTTTGACAACAATTCCTCCACTTGTCTTTTCAGCTTTGCGTACTCGATTAGATTCATACAATAGGCTGGAAGATTAGGCAATTGAGATCTTGGTATAAAGTGTATACAATGCTTAATGTTGTTGAGTGGGGGCAGTTCACTAGGTAGATCTACTGGAGCTATATCCAAGAAGCCATTGAGCAGTTCAGCGACCTTCTTAGGTATAGAAGAAATGTTTCCAACTTCTTTCATTATTACAACATATATAACCCCATTTTCCTTGCTTTTATGTTGAAACTTCTTCTTAGTAAGAATATGGAGAGAACTCTTCATGTCTTTAGTAACTTTTGTTAACTTTTGAATCTGATATTTTCCCATTTCAACAGCAGTCATTGATTTCAACACAACCTTTTGGTTCTTAAACATGAAGCTATATGTGTTCTCTTTCCCACAACGATGCATATTCCAATCATAAAGCTAAGGATGACCAAGAATGATATGTGCTACTTTCATAGGATCACATCCCACGAAATAGAATCACTATAAACACCACAAGGAGAGAAACAAGACAACGTTGATTTACTAGAATTCACATGTTATTTATCCATGCTAACTTGTATGGTTGTTAGTGTGGCTCAATTGGAAGTTTAAGACACTTTACTGTGGAAGCTGAAACAACGTTCATACAGTTGCCACTGTCAACAATGAGTTTCTAAGCTTGATTCTTGCATCAAACTAAAATTTGAAAAATAGAAGTTTGATGCTAATCTTCTTCCTCAACTTTGAGGGCTGCAAGAATACATCTCACAACAAAAGCTAAAAGAATGTCCACCTCTTTGTCATCCAAGTTAGCAGGATCATAGACTCCATAATCAAATGAGTTTTCATTTTTCTTATCCTTTTGTGGTTTTGGCTCCTCTTCATGTTGCAGCCCGATATGTAAATTCTTATTTGGACAATTGTATGCCATGTGGCCAAATTGTTGACACTTGAAACATTTGATACCCTTACCTTTAGGATCAGCCACTTGAGAAGAAGATGACTTAAACCCTGTAAGTGGATTAAATGGATGACATGAGCCTGGCTTCATACTTCGACTTGTGTCATGGAGCTTCTTATGGGCAGATTTCATGGTTGTAGCTTGAACAACTATCCCAAGTATTCCTCCATGTCTAATGCAACTTGGAAGGTGAAGTTATATAATGGTTGTCATAACAAGTCCCACTTGATTGCAGGTCTTAATCCAACTTTGAATCTTACAAGTGTTTGTTGAGGATCTTCTACTATTTGAATCCTTGTTTTTAACTCATCAAACTTCTGTATATACTCAACAATGGGCATGTTGTTCTGCCTCAAATTAATGAGCTGATCACATAGATTATAGTAGTAATTTGTAGGCATGTATTTCTCTTGAAGCTTAGCCATCATCTTTTTCCATGTGTTGATTGGTGGTAGCCCCATCCTTCTAATGTCGCCTTCAACAGTTGTCCACCAAACTTTTGCTAAACCCACTAGTTTCATTTTAGTGAATCTCACTCTTCGATCATCCATCATGTCATACCAATCGAAGTATTCTTCAATTATAGCCAACTAATCAACAAATTGAGTAACATCCACATTTCCTTCAAAATCAAGAACCTTCATTCTCACTTTCTTTGTAATATCTCCAGCGGCGTCACACATTTTATGTCTTCTTTCAAGAAATCTTCTAGCCCATTCAAACATAAGGTATTGTGATGCTTGAATTGCCTCTTACTCCTCTGCATTTTCCTAGTTATTAGCCTAAGATGTTTCCCTTTGCTCAACATGTGATGACTCATTAGTGGGTTGGGATATTCATGTCTCGACGTTACTTAGTCGAATGTGGAGGCTATCAAGCTGATCCATCATCCGAATCAACATCTCATCACGTTGGCTATCCATTAGTCTTCCTCTAAAACTCCTTCTAGATTGTATAGCCATGATATCGCCCTCGCTCTGATACCAAAATTGATGCAGTATAGATAATAAAATAGAAAAAGAGTATAATTGAAAGGACCTTAGGAATCACTCTTAGAAACCTTAGACTCAACACCTAAGTACTCTATGCATCACACAAAGGAAAAAATGGTTGCTGAAAATTCATTCATTCATTGATTCCTCTAGAAAGACTAATCAACTACTATATAAGACTTTTCTAAGGACTTATGACTCCTTGGAACTAGACACGGTAATAATGCAACTTGAAAATGACAAACTTGGACTGACTACTAACCACATTAAAGACTATTGGAAAATGACAATAATAATGATTGAAAATGGTAACTTATAACCATTGACTAGGCCCCATAACTTAATTTTTGAAAGTACTTTCTAGGTCGGATCCATATTGACCTATATAAGATCCCAACTAAGCCCATTATCATCTAGAGAGTGCTAAATTAAAGCTTAGGCCTTGGAGCCCACTCCTTTGCACCTCTGATAAACTTTTAAAGGTGGCTACCACTTGTCTCCATCAATCAGCATATGCATGGCATTGAGATTTTGCTCTTCCGTAAGCCACTGACCATTGTTTGCAATAGGACTATGAAATGATGAGTGGAACAAAATATATTGCATAACCTCCAGAGAACTACTAGATGTTAAAGTATGTTATTACAATATTATATTAGGGTGTTGTTGTGATTTTCTTTTTCTAGACTCAATAGCATAAATAGGTGGAAAGGTATGGGAGAGTTAACAAGACAAAAGCCTAAACCTCTTCCATTTCCTCTTTCTTTTCTTTTCCCTCATTTGTCCAAACACTATAATCACAAACTTATTTTCAACATGGTATTAGTGCACGATGTAGTATTTCTCCTAGATTTTTTACACAATTAAAAGAATTAGAAAAAAAATACTTGTCAGCATGCTTGCAACATGATGGTGCACTACTACAAAAATAGAAATTTATGACGCTTTAATCCTTGGCGCTTTCATAAGGTATCATTATACTGGGATATACAATGGCATTTTTCAAAAGGGTCATTTTTTATTGTAGTTTTTTTATTTCATGGCGCTTATTTAAAGTATCATTGTCTGATGTGGCCTTTATATAAGAATAACTAGTTATGTCATGACACTTTATAGCAGTGTCATAGCTTTAATCCTTGGCGCTTTCATAAAGTATCATTATATTGGGATATATAATGGCGTTTTTCTAAAGGGGTCATTTTTTATAGTAGTTTTTTTATTTCATGGCACTTATTTAAAGTATCATTGTCTGATAAGGCCTTTAATTATAAGAATAACTAGTTATGTCATGACACTTTATAAAAGTGTCATAGTTGTGATATTTCATGGAGTGACATTAAATAATATATATATATGTTCTGAATATATATTAATTAAAAGCTTTTCCCTTTCTACGTACGAGTGCCCGCCAAACATTCCCTCCACCATTTCAGAACTGAAGAAACCCCGAAACCCTATAGCTTTCACTAAGTCCACCACTAAAATGCCCTAATCCATTCCCCTTGCAAAGTCATTTCACTCCACATTAGTTGCCAAAATCCATTCCCCTTGCAAAGTCCACCACTAAAATGCCCTAATCCGTTGGAATGGCCATGTCTAACTTTCATGCATGGGAGGTTGCCATTGTGAAAATCAACTACAGAGCATCATAGTTAAGGTAAATATCTTTCTCAACTAATGTTATTTTCCTCATACTTGAATAGATTAGTTCAAATAAAGACAAATGGAAGGGTTTTCATTGTTCCAAATATCTGATATTATTGTTTGATAGATGGGGAAATTAATTTGGGAGGACAAAATCAGGGAAATGGTATCCCGAAAAAATACAGAGCATTTTGTTCTTGTTGTTGTATAATAGTGTAAATAACTAAATGGTTGGTGTAAATAACATCTATAGAAGTAGTATGCCTGGTGCGTTGCAAGTTGTGGTAGGTTGTTCCAGCTTCTCCTTTCAGTTGTGGTGGGAAGTGCCACCCTGTTTTTGCCTTGTGTAGTGATAAGGAGATGCAGCAGCGAGCATGGTGATCGGGATGAAGGTTAGGGGAGGTGCAGCCTCTGCCGTCTGTAGGTAGGTATGGACGTGCCGTGTTCGTACACCAAGGAAAAGACAAGTGAGGCTGCAGCAGTTGAGAAAGCTGCTGGGGGATTTTTTAAATGAGATTGAGAGGGGAACAACTGGCAAAAATGACGTGTTTGGAAGAGACATGTTTTAAAAATTTCTCTGGTGGGCTTGGGTTTGATTCTTAGTTTGTTGGGCAGTCAAGGGTTGAGGCACCAGGTCCAAAATATATGGGCTTGGCTCGGTTGGAAACAGGTTGTAGACTTTCCACAATTTAAATTTTACTTTAAGATGTAGGAATTTGGACTGGGTTTGGTATGTTCTTTTGGATGTGGATAGATTTGGGCCCATTCGGCTGAAGGTAACTATGGCTCAATGCAAGCCTGTGATCTGGCCCAGTTTGGTCCACCTCGTCTCTCCTACAGAAGCATGAACGATGACTGATGACTGGAGAGGCAAGACTTGTACAATCTGGACGTATCAATACAGGATGACTAGGCTTTCTTAGGTTCTCTATCACCTATCATCAATTCTTTGCTTTCCATTTCAAGAGTTTGGTTCCTCCTATTATCATTGGTCAACCTGTTATAAGCACCATGATGTTTTTTTCTAGCTTACTAGCATTTTTTTTTACATTCGGAACTGAGTTAACCTTTCATTCTTCTCATCTCTCTCCTACTTGCATGTGCTGCTCTCTTCCGCACTGCCATGATGTTTTCTGGTTCCCTCTCCTTGGCTTCATTGTCATCAGTCCTTTCCATTTGCACCCTCAGAAGACCCTCACATTTTCCATTTGCTCAATTATTGTCTTTTCATTTTGAACACCTTTCTCACCAGATTTTCAATTCCAGTTGTTAATTTTGCAGCAGCCACATCAAAGTACTTATCCTAATTTAGTTGTCTTTAGGCCTCAAGCAGACCATAATCCAACTTTATCTAATCTAATCTCAGACCCAAGACCATGATCAGTCCAAAAGTGAAGAAATTTGAAGGGTAGAGGATTTGGAAATTTATCATGTTGTGGCCTCACTTTGTTGCAGACAAAGAGTATGAGAAGTGTGTTCCCCGAGAAGATTATTTTCAGAAGGGACTTTACATGTTTGATATAGGCCAGAATGATCTCGCCTATGCCTTCTATTCCAAATCACGGGATCAGATTCTTGCTTCAGTTCCAATAATTTTAGCAGAGTTTGAATTTGGACTCAAGGTTAGGCCAAGTTTCCATCAGTAAACCATGATTTGTTCTCTAGATTGAGTGACCCTTATGACAGTCCCCTTCTATATTCTGTTTTTTTTTTCTTCTCTTTCAGGAACTATACGAGCAAGGAGAAAGAAATTTTTGGATACATAACATGGGTCCTCTTGGATGCTTGCCTCAGAATATCGCCCGATTTGGAACTTCATCCATCTAAGCTTGATAAGCAAGGATGTGTCAGCTCCCATAACCAAGCCTCTATGCTTTTCAATCTGCAGCTTCAAGCTCTCTGTAGAAAACTTCAGGCTCAATTTTCGGATGCAGAAGTCATATATGCTGACATCTTCACAATTAAATCCAACCTCATTGCAAATTATTCCCACTATGGTTAGTTCCCTGAATCCAAGGGATTTAGGAATTCAAATGAGAATTTTATAAGGGTTGAATCATTTCTAAAATTTCATTTTGATAGTTTTCATAATGAATAGAATTAGGCACTTAAGAAAAATGAAATCTGATTAAGGATTGAAACCTACCGAACATTGGAGTAGGGTGACAAGAGATTAAGTATGGAAATAAATTACATATGGAATGTAATTCAGATAATGCATGCCATGTTGTAATTTTTGGTATAAAAATTTCCAATGAAAAATGTTAATTGAACAAGTCCAAAAGTATAGTCAGCACTTATTTCGGATGGGATAATTTGTCAAATTTTTCACATAAGATTCAATCCCTATTCTTATGACTAATCCATGGATCATCTTCCCTATCTTAACAATGGACAAGTGAGTGCATGCAGAAAGAACACTAACCACCACAACCTCATCCAACCTCATTCCATTAGCATTCATCTCAATAAACATAACCAGAGCCTCTTCATACATCCCATTTTGCTCATAACCCGAAATCAATGCACTCTAAGAAACCATATCTTTTTCATCCATTTCATTAAACAACTTCCATGCCTCCATCACTTGCCCATCTTCCCAAGCAACACAATCATTGAATTGGAAGCAATTATGTTCCTTTTTGGCATCTGATCAAATATCAACCTCGCCTCCTCCACATCCCTTTCTGAACATACCCTCCAATATCGAATTTGTGATAGGATCCTAAGTCTATGAAAAATTATTTTAATTTCCTTAAATTTATTCTATAAGAACCCTTGAATGATAAAAGTCTTCCTTATTGGATAAAAGCTTCTTAGATTTTTTTTTTTTTTTTCCAATTTCTAGAACTTTCCTTATTAAACTAATCTTCAATTAGAATAATAGATATAAAATTAGGAAATGATATATAATTATGGAAAAAGATCTAAATTATGAGAAATCAAAATACAAAATTATTAAAATTCCAATTTCTTACTAAGGATGAGGAGATAGCCAAAAGTTACATAAGGTTTTGCCATAGATTGAAAATAAGTAGTTTACAATGCTTCAAGAATACTCCAAATTACAATCTTTTTTAAAAATATATGGTAGTTGAATATTTTTAAACTTTCAAAAATATAGTATCTTTTAAAAATAAGATTAATTTCATTCACCTTTAAGTTTTAGCTAAATATATCTAATCTTCATTAGTTTGAAATTTTATCAAACATATTTACTATTCTTTTTATTTATTTTTTTCGGTGAACTCTACTCTCACTCAAAGTAAGAGAGGTATTTAATGAATTTTAAACCAATAAAGGCCATTATATTTAGTCAAATCTTGACGGGAAATTAATAAAATTAACCCTTTCAAAATATTACTCAAAATATGGTAATGGAATATTTCCAAACTTGTATAATTTGTGTGGATTGAAATAGAATATTGCTTTTAAAATACAATTTCTAACTTTCTATTTTAAAAACAAAAAATAGTAAAATATTTTGTATAAGAGTTGTAACTATTTTCTATTTTCAAAACAAAAAATAAGAAGTGAAAAAAAATGAATATTAGCCTAATTTAAAATTTACATTCATTACTTTTTAGAGAAAAAAAAAAACTTTAATGTAGTGTAACTATATATACTTTGTATACATAACGAATCAAAACTAAGGTATAGGATCATAGGTATTATTATTAGATGGTATAACTTGTTGGAAAAATCAAATGGTGGAATTGTTGGATGCTGAAGACCTAGCCTGTAACGTTTTTTTCACTATATGGTACAACCTAGCCAAGATGATTACAATATTGTTAAGCCACCTTAATTTAGACCAGGCTTTTCTATCTCATTCATTTAAGTTCTACCCATCTTGCAGTCATCTTTCAAAAAATAAGGACTTGACCCGGGTTAGACAGTGTGGTTCACGGTTCACCCACCATTAGGTCATCACCAAAAGTTAGAATCTCAAATGAAAAGAGGCACAAGAAAGAATCTTCTTAGCTTTCTCACCATGCATACATTTTATTTTATAGGAGTATTAATTACCATTTTTAAAAAATTAATAACTAAAATAGTTTGATTTTAATAATTTTATAAATTTTTAAAAAAATCTAACCATTGTTGCACGTGTGAAAATCTTTTTTTTTCTTATTTATATGTCTTTTTTTCTTAGTTTATTTTCTTATTTTAATTTATTTATTATTTATTTGTTAATATCTACTAATGGATTTATGTTATTTATTATTTGTTTTGCATATACATATTTTAAGGGACATTGAGCTACATTGGACTGTGAGAGGTGTGTGATGCAAGACTTGAGACAAAGACAGACTAAGGAAGGTACATTATTTTTCCTTATACAAACCAACATATTTTAATTATAATGCCAGTTTTACTTTGGGTGGTTAGAAGAATATAATGGAGGCGTTATTTTAAATTTTGTTTAAATCTTATTGAGTACCTGAATTCTACAAGTTATTCCCCAGCTTAGTTTGATACTAAGGCCCAAATTTTGACCCAAGGCTATGACATAGACTGGTGTGACTTGATTCGCAAATCATGGCCATATGTATGCTTTCTTAAAACAATCTTGTTTAATGGTTAATGGATAACATGAAATATACCAATAATTATGGAACATCTTTAGGTGTTTTATAATTATTAGATTATTCAATAAGTAATTGCGTTTTACTTTTAATCACACATGCATGCATGAAACCTTAGAGTTCCCATTCAACTATCATTGTAAGATAAAAAGTTTCTCTTATTACATACTAAAGACATTTAAGTTGTCAAAGGTGAAAAAGGTTTTATCCAAGCCACTTTCAAGTTGACAACTTTTAAATTGTCTAGAATGTGATAAAGATATTTTTTTTGCAATGATGCTTGAATTGTCCGATTGGACAGTGTAGGAAAACATAATATCTATGAAGTTGATTGCTTGTGCTTAATTCACTTTTTAGAAATTTTGGTAGTCTTTAATTTCCTCTTGTTCTCTGGGTGCATATTTGAATAAGGTCACATATTATACCTTGTTCATTTTGTGTACTTGGAGAACTATGGGGAATGCTGCCAAAATTTCTTCAAAATGAAATTGAGTATATTGGCAATTAACACATAGGGATTATGTATTCCTACATGGGATAGGAACTACTACCCGATTTTGGATGTTGGACATGTTAAAAGGCATAAAAACATGCATCAAAAGGTTCTATTGTCATATTGTTAATCATTTTTTTTAGGATGGGGTTCAAATTTTTTATTGCATATGAATCCTAATTGTTTGTCCATAGATAATTAAAAAGAAATTTTGGATGTCACAAATGAGAAACTGAAAGTTTTGAGTGTTTTCTAAAGGTAACATTTCTAAGTCTTTTCCATTTCCATTGTTTGCTTATGTTTGCTATATAGGAATTGAGTTCACCTATTATAGGCAAATGAATCGTTCCTGGATGTCAAAAGATAGAAGATCAAAAGACTATGAGGATGGGGTTGAAAATTTTATTTCATTTGCAATTCAAAATTCTGCACATCAAAACTCCATCAAATGCCCATGTCTACAGTGTGGAAATTTGATATTCAATACTCCTCAAAAGATTAGAGAACACCTATTCTTTTATGGAATTGACCAAAGTTACCATACTTGGTTTTGGCATGGGAGGCAGCTCTAAGTAGTGGACCCCCAACTACAAGGGCTGAATGTTTTGATAGAATTCATATTGGTAATGTGGATCATACAGTAGAAATGGTTGAAGCTGCACAAGATGATTGTAAGGCTAATCCAAAATTATTTGAAAGGTTGCTTGAAGATGCTGAAAAACCTTTGTATCCCAATTGCAAAAACTTCACCAAATTATCTGCTTTAGTTAAATTATACAATCTGAAAGGAAGATATGGGTGGTCTGATAAAAGCTTCTCTGAGCTATTAAGCTTACTTGGTGATATGTTGCCTATCAACAATGAGTTGCCATTGTCTATGTATGAAGCAAAAAAAACATTGAATGCATTGGGAATGGAATATGAAAAAATACATGCATGTCCCAATGATTGCATACTTTTTAGGAATGAGTTAAAAGATGCATCTTCATGTCCTACATGTGGAGCTTCAAGGTGGAAGGTGAATAGAAGAGGAACCAAAAAGAGTAAAGGAGTTCCTGCTAAAGTGATGTGGTATTTTCCACCTATCCCACGATTTAAAAGAATGTTTCAGTCCTCAAAAATCGCAAAAGACCTCATATGGCATGCACAAGGTGGAGAATTTGATGGAAAAATGCGTCATCCATCCGACTCGCCATCATGGAAGGTGATTGACCATAGATGGCCTGATTTTTCTGCAGAACCTAGAAACCTTAGACTTGCCATTTCAGCAGATGGCATAAATCCCCATAGTTCCTTGAGCAGCAGGTATAGTTGTTGGCCAGTTGTCATGATCACTTATAATCTTCCACCATGGTTGTGCATGAAGAGAAAATTTATGATGTTATCTTTGTTAATATCGGGTCCACAACAACCTGGCAATGACATAGATATCTATTTAGCACCATTGATTGAGGACCTTAAAACCTTGTGGGAGACAGGGATTGAAGCTTATGATGCATATCAAAGAGAGGTCTTTACATTAAGAGCTGTTCTATTATGGACAATAAATGACTTTCCTGCATATGGAAACTTATCTGGTTGCACAGTCAAAGGATATTTTGCTTGTCCAATATGTGGATCGGAAACCTATTCACATAGGTTGAAGCATGGGAGAAAGAACTCATTTACAGGCCACAGACGTTTTCTTCCATGCAATCATCCTTTTAGAAAACATAAAAAGGCATTCAATGGTGAGCAGGAGTTTCGATCACCTCCACAACCATTAAGTGGAGAGGAAATACTATTGAAAATGAATGCCATTTGTAATTCATGGGGGAAAAAAAGGGGAAGACATGATAAATCCAATGTGACTTATGCCAATTGTTGGAAGAAAAAGTCCATATTCTTCGAACTTGAGTATTGGAGATATTTGCATGTTCGTCATAATTTGGATGTAATGCACATTGAGAAAATGTTTGTGAAAGCATCATTGGTACATTACTTAACATCCCAGGGAAGACAAAAGATGGACTCAACTCTCGCCTAGACCTTATGGACATGGGCTTAAGGTGTGAACTGGCACCAAGGTTTGAATCGAATCGAACTTACCTTCCGCCTGCATGTTATACATTGTCTAGAAAGGAGAAGAAAGTATTTTGTCAACTTTAGCTGAGTTAAAGGTTCCCGAAGGGTATTGCTCAAACTTTAGAAATCTTGTGTCAATGGAAGATTTGAAGCTTTATGGCCTGAAGTCCCATGATTATCATACACTGATGCAACAATTGTTACCAGTGGCATTGCGATCACTTTTGCCAAAGCATGTACGACATGCTATTGCTAGATTGAGCCTTTTTTTCAATGCTTTATGTAAGAAGGTGGTTGATGTGTCTACGTTGGATAAGTTACAAAATGAACTTGTTGTGACATTGTGCTTGCTTGAAAAGTACTTTCTGCCATCCTTCTTTGATATCATGATTCATTTAACGGTTCATCTTGTTAGAGAGGTGAGACTTTGTGGACCGGTTTATTTTAGATGGATGTACCCATTTGAAAGGTTCATGAAAGTATTAAAGGGTTATGTGCGAAACCGTAACCACCCTGAAGGTTGCATTGTGAATGCTACATTGCAGAGGAAGCTATTGAATTTTGTACAGAGTACTTATCAAATGTGGATGCAATTGGAGTTCCTAGTAGCACTAATGTTGACCATAAAGTTGGGGCGCCTATTCCTGGTGGTCATATCACCGAAGTTGATTGTAATTTGTTGTTGCAAGCACATCATTATGTGTTGGAAAATACAACTATCATCCAACCTTATATCGAGTAAGGGTCAACTATTTTGATTTTGTGTAGATTACTTCAACTAATTTTGGAAACTTATTGTTACTTTCTTATACATATCTTATAGAGAACACATGAAATGGTTGAAATTGAACAATCCTCGTCAATCTAAGAGACAAAAGTGGCTACAAGAAGAACACATGCGAACATTCACTCATTGGTTGCGAAAAAAGGTATTGAATTTATTCTTAAAATTGCACCATTCTTAGCACTAATCATAAAAAAATATTAATAACTATGGTCCATTCAAACAGGTAGAAGTTGCCATTGCTGACAAAGAACCTATATCTGAAACCTTAAGATGGATGGCACATGGTCCTACCACTACGTGGCCAAGTATCATGGCTATGTTATAAATGGGTGTCAGTACAATACAAAAGACTGTGATGAGTTACGAGTTACCCAGAATAGTGGAGTTAGCATTGTAGCAACAACAATGCAAATTTCTAGTGCCAAGAATAAGAATCCAGTATTTGGTGAGCTATGTTTCTATGGTATTATTACTGAGATATGGATCTTGATTATACCATGTTTAGGATTCCAGTTTTCAAATGCAATTGGGTTGATAATAAGAGCGGCATCAAGTTGATGAGTTTGGGCTGACATTAGTTGACTTCACTAAGATGGCTCATAAATCAGATCCATTCATTTTAGCCTCCCAAGCCAAGCAAGTATTCTATGTACAAGACCAACTTGATCCAAGATGTCAGTTGTTTTGTCAACTCTGAAAGGGACTTCTCATTTTCAGCAAAGGATTCCGATGACTTCATGGATAATTCTATTGAACACCATCCTCTCATTACCACCTTGGCACAAGTTGAATCATTTGATACAATGGATGACTCTGATGTCATTTGCATCGAGGAGACTGTGAGGGATTCTGGATTGATAACAAATCTTCTATGTAACTAAATTTTATGACCTTGTTGTTTTGTTGTGAAGGTTGTAACTATCCCATTAACTTGTTAATATTGAAATTCTGCATTTCAGTAAATAGTTTATTTATTTTCTAAGTGGATTAAATTCATCATGTCTCTAAATTTATTGATTCCCTATTTCATGATTATTATTATACACATATCTCAGAGTGATCTAAAGGGTAATACAAGGATATCAATTTGTCTCAGCTCAAAGCTTATGATTTCTAGTTCCATAAAAAAAAAAAAAAGTTTGGTGAGGATATTCTAGTAAGTTTTTATTATTATTATTTTTAAATATTTCCTGACAACATGTGAATATTGTTATCTAGCATGTAAAATGTTCCTAGTATGTTCATGTTACCAATATGAGTTCATGTTATAAAAAATTTAATTTTACTTGCAATTAATGGGTATACTTATCATTTCTCATTGATGTGTTATAGGCATGGATTCAAAGGAAGAGAAAACCCTTTCACAAAAAAAATATAGAGGGCCAACAAGGAAATCCATGATTATAAGGAATAGGAATAGAGGGATAAAGTTGGTCATGAAGTACAATGCTGATGGTATCTATGTAGGAGAATCTTCTGTGCACCTAACAAGCTACTTAGGTGTATTGGCACGTACAATGGTACCAATCAGATATAACACATGGCGAGATGTCCCTGAACAATTGAAGGATAAGTTGTGGGACTCTATTGAGGTTACTTTTTTTTTTAACATAAATAAGTTTTCTACAATCTCTATATTTCTTTCAAATTTTGAGAAACTAATGACTTTATACTTTGTAGATTGCTTTTACATTAGACAAGAAAAGCAGAAGGAATTGTATGCTTACATTGGGAAAATGTTTTCGATCTTTTAAGAACACGTTGACTGTGAAACATATTCTTCCTTTCAAAGATGAGCCAGAGCTTCTTAAGAAACCACCAGCTCAATATCATTTTATCGATGATGAAGATTGGAATATTTTTGTGAAAAATAGGTTGTCTGAAAAATTCTAGGTACAAATACAATTAACATTAAACATACTACATGCATCCACTTATATATACTAAGCATCCATTTTAATTTGTAGGAATATAGGGAAGTACAAAAACAGAGAAGAAAGAAGCATATATATAATCATCATCTAAGTAGAAAAGGGTATGCTGGACTTGAAGAAGAGATGGTAAGTTTTTGTTAGTTCTTATTGTGGTTTAATTTTATATGATTGTATAAGTAATGAAGGAATATTTTATATGGGTTTCTTAATTGTTTCTTTTCTGACAAAAAAATAGAAATAAAACCACATGTGTCATCTAATAACCATCTTTAATTTTCCATTTCTATTAGATGATTGAAGCTGGCTCCATAGAAAGCATTGATAGGAGTTTACTTTGGAAGAGGGCAATGCAAAAAAAAGATGGCAACTATGATGATGTCGTCCTACCGGTTGTGGAAAAAATAGTAAGTAGACATTTTGTACCCAAAAATCACATCTTTAAACACCTTATTTGGTTTTACCTATTTGAAAGTTAACTTCATAACTTCCTTTTGTTTTAGGATGAATTGATGAAAGAGTCTCAAGAGAGTGGCATAAGCTATAGTGGGAGCAATGACATACTTTCTCAAGCACTAGGTACTCCTGAGTATACTGGTCGGGTTCGAGCTAAAGGGAAGCACTACACGCCTAGACAATACTTCAATAGTATGTCAGAACGTGTTGTGAGGGATTTTTTAAAAGCAACTCAAGAACGTCAAGTTAAGTTTGAGGCTGATGTGTTAGCGAGACTATCTCAGATAGGAGTTGCTACACCACAATCCGATGTGAGTAGTTCCAACATGAAATCAAAACTGTTGCTTCTACCAGAAGTAGTGGAGAAACCAATTCGTAAAGTTGAGGAGGAGACCTTACCTGTGAAAATAGAACCACACATGAAGGTGTGTTATTTTTAGTTTACATTTCCTAGTTCAATGACGTAATTGTCACAAATTCCTAGATAATTTTCATAAATAATTTCTTCCAATTGCTTCTATTTTTGTTAGATTGATACTTACATTTTAGGTAGATTCTATTACAGTATAATTACTACTAGTAATATTCTATTCCACTACAACTATTACTTGTAAAATATGTAACTTTATGTCTTAAATATAGCCCTAACATAGTCAATGCACTTTTAAACTTCATTTATTGATTATTTTTTTATATTGAAATTAACAATTTAATTTACTTTTGAAGGCAAGAAAATGTGAGTTGGCAGTAGGGACCAGAGAAAATACAGTGGCTGGAGGAACAATTGTAATGGATTGTGGTCCCAACTACCTAGTTGTTTTGGATGCTCCCTATGAATCAAATACACCACTTCCCATTCCCATTCCTGGACAAGCTACAACAGTTGGAGAGGCAGTGGGCTACCAAGTTTTATGGCCAACCCATTTAGTCAATTTGAGTACTAAATTCATTAAGGTGTGTTATTTTCATTTGCAATAGTTTATAAAGATATGTATATCATTTGAAAACATGGTGCTTTCTTTTATAGGGATCTCAAAAAGGGAAAAGACAAAAAACAACAGAAAATGACTTGAAAATTGGTGAAAACCCTCAAGATATCAACAATTTTGATGCATTAGTAGGTCTCATGCTAAATGAGGGGAAAGCACAAGGTGTGGAGGTCCCAAATGATGTATTTGGCGAGAGTTTTAAGACCTTCCTTATGAAAGAAGACATGGATATGATAATTTCATTTAAGGAAGTGTCGGCTAATTGTGTCATATATTATATGTGGTAAATAATTTTATAACTTGCTAATGTGTGTTAATTTATATATATATATATATATATATATTATATATATATAATATATATATATATATAAGTAAAATGGTAATTTCTTATCAAGGTATGTGGAATTTAAACAGGCACCTACAGAAAAAGCTAAGTGATGCAAGGCTCACCGAACGATTTGCTTTTATCAATCCAGCTTTAGTCTCTAAAGCTGGAATGGGTGAGACAACAAAGGAAAATAGGTCAAGGTTGATTGCAAATCGTTTAATGCATGCAAAGCGTGCTGACTACATTTTCATTCCATACAACCCTGAGTAAGTTATGAAAAATATTAAGTTTTTTTTTAAATGTTAAATAGCTTAATCAATGCTAATTAGTAAATAATATCAAATGTACTATTGTAGTTTCCACTGGGTCTTGGTGGCATTGGATATGAGGACAATGACTGCGTACTACCTTGATCC
This sequence comes from Vitis riparia, assembly GCF_004353265.1. NCBI lineage: Eukaryota > Viridiplantae > Streptophyta > Magnoliopsida > Vitales > Vitaceae > Vitis > Vitis riparia. The sequence continues at coordinate 13,253,563 of NC_048435.1, read as the reverse complement.
GATGCAAAAGCAACCATGTGATGATCTTAAGGAAATTGTTAACATGTAAGTGTCTTCATTTCCATACTTGAATATAGTGCATAGTATCTAAAATGTTAATTTTCTTTTCCATGTAGGGCACTACGAATTCATCCACCAGAGAAACAAAGATCATCAAAGAGGGAGCCGACATGGGTAAAAGTAGTGGTAAGTTACTTGGTTAGAGTAAGATATATCATATGACCACTTATATCAACCCTAAAATTTGAATATGGTTTTATGTTTTGTCACTTAGATAATAATGACATAAAACATCATGATACTTAATGTTTTTATGGTACCATAATTCATATGTGTGCCTATAGTGCCCAAGACAACTAGGAAGTGTGGAGTGTGGTTATTATGTGATGAGATACATGAAAGATATAATTGTTGATCCAAGCCTCCTATCCACAAAGGTATGTACTCATTAATAAATTTTATTAGTTTTTATACTTTAGTAATTTTTTGTTAACTTAACTAATCATCATGTATGTACAATTAATTATTAGTTTAAAGGAAAAAAATCGTATAGTGAAGTTGAGCTTAATGAAGTACGATCTGAGTGGGTTATGTTGGCAACTCAATTGATTCTTACCCATGCTTGAAGGTATAAATTAACATCTATAATGCTTGATTTTCATTATTAATGAAGTCTTGAATGGACTAATTTTTTTAATTTACCATCTTATGTATGCAGATGCCCTCATTTCAGTCCAGTAAGAGTTGTAGATCACATTTTGACGATTCTCATAAGTTCTCATCTCACGATAAGTAATTTTTTCCTCCATAGTGATAGAATATAATAGTTTTATACATAAACTATTTCAATATAACAAATCAAATTATTACATCATCACCAATGTTGTTACATGGAGAAGTTATTTTTGTTATTGTTGTATGGAGAAGAAGCATATAATTTGTGAACTCAATAAATCAAATTATTATATCATGATCATCAATGTTGTCATTATTATTGTTGTTGTTGCATAGAGAAGTTGTTATTGTTATATGTTTGGACTAAACAAATCAAATTATTACTAATATAATTATCACCATCGATCATCAATGTTATTGTTATTGTTATTGTTGTTGTTGTTGTTACATGGAGAAATTGTTATTGTTGTATGGAGAAATTGTTATTGTTGTATGGAGAATTTATTGTTGTTGGAAAGGTTGTTGTTGCATCAATAGGTTGTTGTTGGATGGAGGGATGGTAGAGAGCTTTTTTTGTGTAGGGTTAATTATTATATTTGGGTTATAATTTTGGAATTGAAAATAAAGGCAAGTTTTAGAATGGTTGTTATTATGACATTTAACCAATGATTTGTAGGTTTCTATTGCCTTGGTTATGCTCTTTTAATTTTTAGTTTAATACTCTTTTTTTCCTTATGGAATGTTATTAGTTAACTAAATTTGGTAATATAGGAAAGTTGTAAGAAGAAATTAAGTCATTTGCAAATGGTTAATATTAAATGTCTTATATTACTAGATATGATGATTTATGATTGAAACTAATTATAAACCATACCTATTGGTATATTCATATATTTATTTATGAGAAATGAGTTTGATATGTTAGACATAGATAAGAAAATATTATATTACATTCCATATTGTAGAATTTATACCATTGAAAGCCTAACTTGTTTCCTCTAACTTAATAATGAACTAAAAAAGTATTTTAATATTTTATAAACAAGTATCAAATTAAACAATTTTTCATCTTCATTGAAGCATAACATCTCATTAAATACCAAGTTATTCTCATTTGCACTTCTTTCATGGACCATTTATAGATTTAGATTTAACTTTCATTGCATGTATATTAACTAAACATAATTTGTTTCTTCTATTAATTTTTTTTAAATGTATACAGGTAAAAGATTTCAAGTTCAGGAGTGGATATGCAACCAACAAAAATACTTTTGGCTATAAATACTTTTGGCTTCTTCTTCTTCTTCTTGTAATATTATTTTTGATAAGGAATTTGGAGACCTTGTTTTTTGGTACATGTGTACTTGTTTTATATATGTTGAAGTTGGAAAATATGCTTGTAAATATTTTGATACATTTACAAATTTGTGTATTAATTAACTATGTAGACATTAGTTCTTTATCATTATATTATTCCCAAATTTATTCAATTTCTTTTGGAAGATGTAGTTATTAATATTGAAGTTATTGTTTGGTACTTTATAAATAATCATGCAGCCAAAATTATATATAACAGGACATACAAAATATATTATTTCAACAGGGGGATTTTCAATATTATTATCCACATAAGATGACACTTTTTAAGTGTCGAAATAAACAAATGATATTTTGGCCATTCCTTGGCGCTAGTGTAAGTGTTAACATAGGTAGATCAATAATGACGTTTTTTAACGTGTTAATATAAACTAATCAACAATGACGCTGTCTAGAAGCGACATGGTAAGTGTAAATCAATAATGACGTTTCTAACGTGTTAATATAAACCAGTCAACAATGACGCTGTCTAGAAGCGACATGGTTGCCTGCACCCATTCCTTGACAGAGGCGGATAGGACGCTTTCGAGAAGCGTCATCGTATACATTTATTGACGCCTAAAAAGCGTCATTATTACCCTTTTTTCTTATAGTGGTGTCATATTAATATCATCATCTTGAGTGGAAATTTGCAGGTTGATCTGTTATATTTCTGGTAACTGATGTTTTGGAACTGGTTTGAGGTTATTTGATTGGAATTTTGATTTTATTTTTATGATTTTGGATATTTTAGCCCTTATTATTGGGTTTGAAATTTAGCGCTATTTTAACAGATGTTTTTAGTTCAAGTTGGTCTTGCTAGTTTCTTAATTTATTATTATTATTATTATTATTTTAGCATTGGGGAATCTTCTTTTTTGGTCTAAAAAGGTTTATATTCTATTTTTGGACTATTGAGGGTTGATTAGTAGTGGTGTGCTTGGTTTAGTTGCATTTGACAAATTATTTTTGATATTTAGGATGAAAGGGAGTTCAACTTTTTATGCATCAAAGTGTTTGGATCCTTGAACTTTAAAATTTTTCATGGCTAATGATAAGTAACACATTCTCAAGTATGATGGAATACCAAAGTCAACATTTAAAAAATTTAATGGTGTTAATTATGTTACTTGGGCTCATACTTTAGTTTTTCTATATGGAAAAAGGAATTGATGTTACAAATTTGTGAATTCCTTAATTTTAGGGATGTAATTGATTGTTATTTTGTTACCTTGTATTTGGCTTTGTTTTGCCTTTTTTCTGATAGGTAGACAAGAAAATAAATTAGAAGCACTTGAAAAGTGGCACACCAAAGTACACAATGTATATAAGAGACAAAAAAAAAAAAAAAAACCTCTTTTTCCTTAATTGGAACTCAACTAGTCTACAAAATCCTATCATAGTCATAGAACGATCGTCTAAGTACACTTTGGACCAATCCAAAAAGACACATAAATGGAAATTTTGATTGCTTGAACTAACTATTTTGCATATTCAAATGACCTCCTATTTCCTTAATTCCATAACGTCCAAAATAAGCACAAAAGAGCAACCTTCCAAGTTTTCTTCCATTTCTTCCCCATAAAGGAAACATGCATACTCAAGAGATTTTCTTTTACAAAGGAGTGCATTACCTATGTCACTCCAAACAAAGGAAAGACCGACTCCCACATGATTCTCACTTAAGAACGGTGAAGAAGCATGTGATCGACCAACCCTTTTTTCCTTTTAGATGGATAATGGTAACATCTATTCCTTATAATCCATCAATTTCATCTGAGTTGATCAAATGTTAAAATCCTTCCCCAGACAACTTTCCTAACGAAGAAATCCAACTTTGTTGGTATTCATTGGTTTCACACTATGCTTGTGGGGAATGACTCAATTCTTCATTGGGCAAAGGAAATGCAAAAAGATTTGATAGAGAACTTGCCAAGCTTGGTTTCCTTTTAACCTAATCCAATCCTTCTCATTCTTTCTAATTAAGCTCAATTTTAATTTTTGAAAAAAGGTTTATGTGGAAAATCAAATATGGAGATAATCCCACATTATCTCCATTTGAATAATCTGGTTTTTGTTTTTATTTTAAGAGATTATCTTTTTTTAGTTTAATGTTTATTCAATTTTAGTTATTGTCATCCAAATTTGAACAATTGTAAACTTTGAATCTTTCAAAGTTAGTAGCGTAAGTAAGAAATAAATCTGGTCAGATTCCAATTTGAACTGGCTTTCAATTTCTATTTATTTAGGCCTAGGTTGTATTATTTCCTATAATCTACACTCCTTACAAGTCTTAATCAATATGCTTTCTTTTCTTACTACAATGCCCACTTCATAATCGTACTTTGATACCATTTATTACGGACTTAAGCCTTTCCTAAGGTCATGTGGGACACTTAGACAACACAAGTCACTTGATGTTGCTAAGTTAGTTTTCCTCATACTTAGCTATGCTAAGCAATGTGCACAACTCAAAAGCTAGGGACACAAAGGAAGCAACACTTAGAGACTTTTGGAAGAATGGAACTTGAATTGCACTAAAATGATTTACAAGGCTAGTTTTCTCTCAAGTGTTTGGTGCCTTGGCTATGAGGCCATCCTTTATTTATAAGGATCTAAAGAACTCTCTGGAACCCTCAAAGGTTCCTTACATCTCTACAATTCTCTATAATAACCTATACATATCCTATGTATAAAGTATGTACAAGACATCTCTAGAACACTCTAGATTACTCCACACACTTACGTTGTCTTCCATCCTTGCATAGAGATGTGTGGACATCTCTAGGCTTTTCTAGAATCTTCCACACTCCACTAGTAGACAAGGGTAGATATCTCCAAGTGGTTCCAAAAATTTCCTTCTCTCTTATATAAGCTAAGTAAGGGTCATTTTGAGCAAGTTGTGACAATGTGCACCTAAAGAAGTGAGTAATGTTGCTAGTGATGGAGTATATTAACTCATTAAACTAGTTGTGACATTGGGGGGGGGGGGGGGGGGGGGGGGGGGGGGGGGCTATATACCTTGTGGATGCATACTTGCAAAGTATGCAAGGGACATTAGAGTTATGATCATTGCCATGACCTTCGAGCATCATCTGAAGAAGGTTGACCTTAAGAATAAGGGTAGCCATGAGAAAAAAGCTAACCACTAGAGTGTTTGATTTTTTATGATTGGTGAGATTAGAAATATTGGTAGAAGCAATAAGATCACTTCAAAAATCCTGGTTGACTTGAAATTCCTTAGTTAACAAAGAAATGAGGCAAATTGGTAGGATGCTAGTTTTGACATGAGTTGAGATTGAAGTTTTGAATGGTTTGTTTTCAAAAGGAAGACCAGTATGAATATAGAGAACAAAGATTCATCAAAGAAAGTATAATTGACAAAAGCTAGTTGATGAGCAAAGTACTTATTGGCAAGCTCAAAACCTTGTTTTCTGAAATTGTATAACTCCATTAGTAATTGGAGAATGCACGCATGGGAGTGTAATAGGAAAGAGGTTTCTAGACTAGTTCAAACTTGTCGAGGGGCATTACATCTAATGACTTCAAGATGGACTTTTTGGAGAGGGGGAATAGTAGCCAATAGAGGAAAATTTGATCTTAGCATTGCTAATGAGTGAATTTGGGATTCAAGGTGAAGTTTGGTAGCAAGTTAAGAGGGCATGGAAGAGATCTATCTAGTTATCAACACAACAAACAAGCTCAATGGTAGAAAGTTGTGGCAAAATTTTGAAAAGCCATAGGTGATAGATATTATGTCCAAGCTTGGTGGGCATAGTGTTGGTGTGATATTAGGAAGAATGGAAAAATAAGTTAAACAATAATAGAGAATGAAGAGTTAGCATTGGAGCAAGAGGGAGATGAAGATTTTAGCAACTAAATAAAATATTTACTCTTTTCCTACTCTAATAGCATATATGGGTAGAGTTTTTCTATGTTTTATTGAAAGTACAACAACTACATATATAAGAGGTTAAATCAATCAAGTAAAAAACAATCAAATAGAGATTGCCTCTTTCCACCAATCTATTGGATAGGATGTTATCCTATACTATTCAAATTGACCTTATTAATACATTTTGACATATAAAATAATATTATGAGGTTTGACTTAATCATTATCTCTACTAGTAATCTTCCATGTGATCCATGAACACATTCTTGTTAATCTATTTAGTGGTGACACTTTTGATTAAATTCATGTTGTTATTTCATTTAGTTTTGGACTTTAGTTTTGTTTATTATTATATTCTTATGAAACCTAATTTCATCTTTTCATTTTTTCTACTATCTAGTTCTTTTCTAACTCATGCTTCATAATCTTTCTTGGATCCATATTCACTTTTATGAGTTCCCAATAGTAAGTATGGTTGGAATGTCTACAGTTTGTCCTGCTTGATTTAAGGTTCATTTTTTTAGTGTTCTCTTGGTCTAAGTGCTAGGTACCAAATATGATTCCCTAACAAACTAATTTCTTTTTAGAATGAAAGAATAAAATGTAACAGAAAATGCAACCATTTTATGATGGAAAATTCTATAGTGCCTCTAGGGGTATTATGCCTCCGTTTTTTTCCAACCAATGGATGGAAGAGATTTCATCTCAGCCATCCAAATGAAAAGTAAAAAAAAAAATCCTGGCTGAAATCAGATACCTCTTCTTGTTCTCTCTCCTTTTTCCCATTTTCCCCCTAATTTGCTATCTTCCTTACTCATCCTCCACAACTGGGCCATTCATGTTCTTTCTCCTTTTTCCTGTTTTTTCCCCTAATTTGTTCTCTTCTTCACTCATCCTCCACAGTTAGGTCGCTCCTGTTCTCTCCCCCTTTTCCCATTTTTTCCTCTAATTTGCTCTCTTCTCCACTCATTCTCCACAGTTAGGCCGGGTAGTTGTTTTCTTCCCCTTTTCCCGAATTTCCCCCTATTTTCCTCTCTTCTCCATACTCATCCCCCACTCATCTCCACATGTGTGTGTTTTTCGATTGATCCGTGCATTTTAGCTCTTCTCCAAGTACCTGTGTTTTCCGTTCTTCTCCATCGACTGTTATTTTTTGGTGTTTTCAGTTGTCTTCATGTGTTATTGGATGTTTTCATGTGTTGTTAGGTGTTTTCGGGTGAGATATTCTAGCTATTTTGGGTGTTAAATTCTTGATGTAGGAGTGGCATCTTTTCAACTTCTCTCTTTTCTCCATATCCCCATCTGTTTATGTCCATATTTCATTTTCATATTTGGGGTTTTTTCGGGTTTTGAAATAAACAGTGTGATATTCCCGCTCCACCCTCTCCTCTCCATATTACTGATTTTCTTCATATTTTATATTTGGTTTAAGAGCTATAAGGGGGTGTTTTCAGGTGCTAAACTTTGTGGTTTGAAGACCCAAATTGAAGACATAGCTGGAAGAAGAAGAAGACAAAGTGAAGTATGAAGAAAAGAAAGTTGAAGAGGACATAATTTTTTCTTATTCAAAAGGCGGTTGTGTCGTAATTATTTGTCAAGTTCTATATTAAGAAAAAAAAAATTGAGTATTGATAATGTGTTTTACAAGATTGTATCCATTATATTTCATGTTTTTTGTTAGATTTATGGGTTGATCACATTAATGAAATATAATGTGGTTAGACCCATAATTGAACATTGAAAATAATGCATATGCTAATTTTGTCACAATTTAAAATGTAGAGAGATTTAGGAAGGATTTTATAGTGGTAATGATATTTGTATTTTATTTGGCATTTGATTGATTGTAGTGAGATATGAATATAAAATTTATTGAAATGTGAAAAAAACTTATGTTGAGATAATGTGGTGCTGGAAGTATATTTGATTTATTATATCTGAAATCATATTATAAAAATTGACTTAAATGATTTGATTTGATTTAATTTTTAAGAGCGAGCGCGATGGTGTTGAAGTTGTTAAAAATCCAAAGAGATCTATCGAAGCTTGGATACATTACTAGTAAGGGAAAATAGAAAATATGTAAAAAAATATGTTTTTTTTTTTTTTTTTGTGGTCGTTATAGTTATATTTGTTTGAAATTGTTTTGTAGTAATGATCAATTGGCGATGATCAAAGAGAACGATAAATGAGTGAAGATAAATGATGATGTAAGGAGTAATATTGTTGTGGCTAATATAATTAAATTTTAAAATTAGAATTTAAAGTAAGTGACAAATAAATGTAGTTGAGGAAAAAATTGAGCAAGAAGTGGAATGCACTTTCAAAAGTAGAAAAAGAAGATTTCATGGCAAAGTCAAAAGAAAGTTCAAAACAATATTCGCTTCAAAAGGGTGTGGGTCCAAAGGTAAATTTTTTGTCATGAATAAAAAAATCATTACTTATGTATTTGTTGCAAATTATATTAATGTAAACATGTTTGATGTTTGTGTATCTTTTTAGTTATATCTTCAAACTCGATGCTCACCCAAGCGAGTGATTAGAGTTATTGAAGAATTAGAACCAAATCAAAAAGCATCCATAGAAGAAATAGGATTTAGTAGCCTCTTGCAACTTCGATGTAGGAAAATTAATCATGGGTTATGTCTTTGGTTGATAAATAGTTTCAATCTGAACACTTATATGTTAGAATTGTATAACACTTGTATCAAATTATCCTTGATTGATGTTGAATTTATTATGGGATTGAGGGCAAGAGGGTTGAAGATTGACATGAACAAAGATGTTAGCAATAAGAATGATTTATGTAAAAAAAATATATATATATTGTGATAAAAAGGGGTAGTTGCCATTAGTGGTGTTAGAAAATCAAATCAGGAAGGATAAAGAAGGTGGAAACAATTTCAAAGTTCGTTTTGTAGTATTTGTTTTGGGTGCATTATTGTGCCCAATAATGAAGCTTTTTGTGAAACGTTCTTTCTTACATCTTGTGGAAGACATCAATTCAATAAAGAAGATGAATTGGTGTAGAACCTCAATTTTTTCCTTCGACACTTGCATTTATCTTAGGGGTGTTGCACCCAATTTTTTTTCGTATGGCACCGCCATAGCCCCCTTTCGGGCTTGATCAATTTTCGAGCCATGTGTAGGTTCATCTGTAGTCCAATGTAGTGCGAGTGTGTAGTTCATTTTAGAGTGCCATCATGGCCAATTCCCTATTTGTTCACATCATGCTAAAGGAAGGAAGTGAGGTCCCCCCAAAACTTCAGTTCAGTTGGAGTTCATAAGAGCAGGTTCGAATACGAGGCACTCTGCCTTGTTTTTAGTCATATCTCCCTCATCTGAACTCGGAATCATGTACCATTTTTTTATGGACTCCTCGTTCTTCAAGGAATATTCTATCAAAATTTCAATTTTTTTCTCAACCGGCCGACCGGTCCCTAAAGTTTCAGTTCAGCTAGAGTTAATTGGAGCATGTCTAAATTCAAAGCACTTAGGCTTGTTTCGATCATATCTTCTTCATCCGGACTTGGAATTTTGCATCGTTTTTTTTATAGACTCCTTGTTCTTCAAGGAATATTCTCTCCAAATTTCAATTTTTTTCTCAACCAGCTCGACTGGTCCCTAAAGTTTCAGTTCAACCAAAGTTCATTGGAGCATGTCTGAATTCAAAGCACTTGGGCTTGTTTCGATCATATCTCCCTCATCCGAACTTGGAATTATGCACCATTTTTTTTTATGGACTCCTTGTTCTTCAAGGAATAGTCTCCAAATTTCAAATTTTTTCTCAACCAGCTCGACCGGTCCCTAAAGTTTCAATTCAGCCAAAGTTCATTGGAGCATGTATGAATTCAAAGCACTTGGGCTTATTTCTATCATATCTCCTTCATCCAAACTTGGAATTGTGCACCGTTTTTTTTATGGACTCCTTGTTCTTCAAGGAATATTTTCTCTAAATTTCAAATTTTTTCTCAACCAGCTCGATCGGTCCCTAAAGTTTTAGTTCAGCTAGAGTTCATTGGAGCATGTCTGAATTCGAAGCACTTGGGCTTGTTTCGATCATATCTCCCTCATCCGAACTCGAAATCGCGTACCATATTTTTTATGGACTCCTTTTTCTTCAACAAATATTCTGTCAAATTTTCAATTTTTTTTCTCAACCGGCTCTACCGGTCCCCAAAGTTTCAGTTCAGATCGAGTTCATTGGATCATGTCTAAATTCAAAGCACTTAGGCTTTTTTTCGATCATATCTCCCTCATCCGAACTTAGAATTGCACACCATTTTTTTTATGGACTCCTTGTTCTTCAAGGAATATTCTCTCCAAATTTCAATTTTTTTCTCAACCGACTCGACTGGTCCCTAAAGTTTCAGTTCAGCCAAAGTTCGTCGGAGCATGTCTGAAATTCAGAGCACTTGGGCTTGTTTCGATCATATCTCCCTCATCCAAACTCGGAATCACATACCATTTTTTTTATGGGCTCATTTTTCTTCAAGGAATATTCTGTCAAAATTTCAAATTTTTTCTCAATCGGCTCCACCAATTGGAAACCGGTTCAACCAGTCCCCAAAGTTTCAGTTCAACCAGAGTTTAGTGGAGCATGTCTACATTTGGAGCACTTGGGCTTGTTTTGATCATATCTCCCTCATCCAAACTCGGAATTGCATACAGTTTTTTTTATGGACTACTTATTCTTCAAGGAATATTCTGTCCAAATTTCAAATTTTTTTCTCATTCGAATACACCAATTCGTTGGGCCAGCTTGTATAGAGCATTGATTTTGGTGATTTTGGGGCCCAAATCCTACATGGCTCGGGCCCATAAGCTCCAGATCGGTCTTGGTCAATATTTTGGGTCCATTTTGGGCCTTGGTTCGGGTTCCTTGCAGCCCACCATGAATCCATATGGATTCTTGGTGGTGAAGCAAGGGAGTAAATGTGGAGAGAACAGCTCACCTCGTGACTGTGAGGAGTGTTTATAAAGCTGGTTTCCGAGGTTGATGGGGGCACTTTCCAAAGCTGAAGGAGGAAAAAATGAAGGTAGAAGTGGGAGGAGTAGGGGTTCTAGTATAAAAAGCCAGAATGCAAAGAGAAAATGATTTTTTTTTTCCTTTGCATTTTTTCAAGGGGGGAGGGGGAGAGGGACTCTGTCCAAGATTGGTGAGGGAAAAGAATAGAGTGTGGAGAAGGTTTTGAGCATCTAAGAAAGTTCTGGGTACACGTTAAGTGAGCAAAGAGAGAAGGGAGTAAGGAGCTCTTGATCGGTGAGGACTTCTTGAAGTCTTTTCAGGCATGGCCTTTTGGATTGTTGTTTTTTTTTTTTTTTTAACGGTCACTTTATGGATGCTCTTGATATGTAACTGTTACATGGTTTCAATTTTTATGTTTGTTATGGATGTCTCATTTTGGGTTGGTTCTGATTAAGAATAAGAGAGAGGGGGAGGGGGAGGGGGGGGGGAGTGACCTACTTTTGATGTGTGAGTAATAGGGTCATTGTCTTCATTAGTTTTGGTTTTGGTTGAAGGTCATTATGACCTCCTGATTGTTAAGGGAAGGATTCTTGTGGCCTTGTAGCTTTGGATTGAAGAACGTCTTAGATGCTAGATTCATGTGGCTATGTTACTATGGGCGTTTCTGCCACTTGGTTTTTCTTGAAACCTCCTTTGATTGGTATTGAGAAAGGGTCTTCATGACCTTCTCTATTTTTTTAAAAAAAATTTAGGGCTACCCATCAATAATCTGGACTTAAACCCCAGGTCTTGTGGCTTCATGTAAAGGTTCCATGTGGCTGAAATTTTGGTTTGCTTCTTGGTGATTCCAGTAGCTACATTAAGGGGGGCTTTAGGTGGCTGAATTTCAGTTGGATTCATAGACTATAGGAGGCTGAAATTTCAGTTTGTTCCATGGGATTTAAGTAGCTGTAGGTGGGAGGCTTCAGGTGAATGAAATTTCAATTTGGTTTTAGGGGTTTAGGTAGCTGCATGTGGATGTCCATGTGGCTGAATTTCCAGCTGGGTTTCTTGAGTTTAGGGGGGTTGCATTGTTGGTTGATTAATGAGCTCCGTGGCCTTAGTTTTAATAAGGTTGGGTGGCTTGGGTTTGGCCTTCCACAAGGAACACATTGCATTGTTTTGGCTGATTCTCCCTCATTCGGGATCGAAATTGAGCACCATTTTTTGTTGGATTATTTATTCTTCGAGGTATCTGTTGGTAAAGTTTTAGAACTTGTCTCAATGGGTTGAACTGGTTGGGAATCGGTTCAATAGGTTCTGCTAGGCAGCCCCGTTTTATAAACACATTGCATTGTTTCGGTTGGTTCTCCCTCATCCGGGCTCGGAATTGAGTGCCGCTTTTTTTTTGGATTCCTTATTCTTTTAGGAATCTTATAGTAAAGTTTCAGAATTTTTCTCAATCGGTTGAACCGGTTGGGAACTGGTTCAACAGGTTCTGCTAGGCAACTCCAGTTTTAGCATGTTTTGACCCCCATTTTTGTTGTGGCTTAAGCCCTTAGGCTCCAAGGCACTTGTGGGCCACCTTTAGGGTCAAAGTTCGGTTTGGTTAGATTTCATGTGAGCCCACTTCATGGATGGGAAGAATGTGGATTAAGCGAGCATGGTTTGGTTTGATGGAATTTAGAGGAATGTGTGCAAAAGAAAGCAAACCATTTATTTCATTTTTTACTTGCTTCCCTCCCTTTTGGGTATGAGATTTGATGCTTGCTTGAGAATGCATGTTGTATGCTTGTATTACTTGCCTCACCTTTTCCTTGCAGCGCATGGCTGGGGACCATAGGTATGGACTTCAGCTTTAGATAATGAAATTCACATGAATGTCTGGTGCATGATTGCTATGTATATTTGTTGTGCATTTAAGCTTATTAACTGAGCTCTTATGCAGTGCTGGGGACCTCAGGTATGCACTCTGATTTTGACTTGTTGAGTGTATGTGCATGCTAAATACTAGGCGGGTCTATGTGATTCATGTCATTTGTTTAGCCCAAGGTTTGTTTGATCTTTGACCCATATGCTCCCATATACCCAGTTCATTAGTAGAGACCGAGTTTCAGGCCTAGAGGGGTGCTACCTCACATGAGGTACCTTCCCGATAGGTAACCTGATCCCTAGACCTAGAATCTAGTTTTCGTAGACCGCTTTTTCCTGATTGGAGTCATACTGGGGTTTTTGTTCTTACTTAAATTTTCTCCATTTAAAAATAAAAATAAAAAGTAAGTGGCAACTCCAAACAAAATCGTTCCTCACTGGGACGAATTTTTCAAAACTCGAAAACCAGCTTTTCCTTTCACCTTTAAAATAGCGAGTTGCACCGGTCAATGGATAGGGTGAGGGTCCACAATTGGGTTGAATTTGTCTTGTCTTATCTTGGGCACGGGATCAAAAAGTTTAAGAGGAAACAACAAAGTGGGGTTTTTGGTTGCTTTTTTTTTATTTATGGTAATATCCTTGTACACAATTTACATCATAGTGAATTTTGAATTTGTTATAATAAATTTTGTGAACTAACTATATATCTATGTAAAATATCATTGCAGTTATTCTACCACGAGCATATATCATTTGAAGAGAAATTTTCACCGCTATATACTCAACCTTCTCCTCGGATTACTGCTTGGGAAGATGATGAAGTACTAGATATGAAACGAAGATTGAAAAAACCCGATAGATATGCAAATGACAATGTAAGTTATAGTTTCGAAAATCGTTCAATATTTGTTTTTGTTTTTAGTGATTTTAAATAGGATATGTGTGATATATTGATGAATATATTGTAGGTGAAAATATGGGTGATACAAAATGAGATAAGGGATTGCATTGATGAAAATGAGATGACAATGGAGGGGAGAAATGAGGAGGATGAGAATTTGAAATCCATCCAAACAAAGATGTTATTAAACGAGTAAGTTTTACAATATTCATCGTGAGTATAAATATTAGTAGTAAACCCTTGTATTATGATGTTATTAATCAAGTTTCTATATACCACTAGGTTGATGGGGGGAGCTTAATGGAGATGGATAAAACCTTTCAACAATTAAAGACATGTGTACTTGTTTGTGTCATGTTGTAAGTAGTGGTAGTTGTGAAAAAGTTTTTACTGAATTTGAGGAGAAACATACAACATTGAAAAGACTCTTCCTTGGTTCAAGAGAAAAACCTTTGAGAGAACATGAGTAGGGAACAAAGAGTGACATTCTCCCATGAGAGAGAAGTTTGGAAGAGAAGGACAATAAGAAAGGAAATGAACACTATGTTCACACTTTGTCAATTGACAAGTTATGCAGTAAGGACTTGAATGAAAAGAATGAAGATACATGTGCTACATCAATTGAAGTGCATATCATTCCTGATGAAAATGTAGATAGTTTACCACTTCCAATCAAAAGAACTAGAAAATATTATGGAAAGGTATATAAAATATAAAAATATGTATATTTTTTTTTCTTTACAACTACTTAATCATTACATAGTAAATATATGTGTATTAATGACATTTTCCATTTAGGAACCATTACGATCACTATGTGGTATTCCCGAGCATGTCATGAAAACAGGTTGTAAACCCCCATTTTGAGGGCTCATTTTGTGGGGAGGCGACATCAAGGTTAGAGTTATTTGCTGAATGGGTGTTGTTACTATTGAAGTGGTTTTCCCTTCTGATAATCTGGTACTGCAGACCTTGGAGTCTTTGTTGAGGAAATGAAGGCCAAAAAAAGAGAGTATGAGAGCATCTTCAGGGGATTTTTGAGTCTCACCGATCTGATACTGTATGGTAACAATCTTCCTGAGAGACTGCTTGGTTATCTGGGAAAGCTTCAGTTGATTTTTACACCCATCAATGAATCAGTTGTTGGGAATCTAAGCAGAGAGTGATCTACCTTGTCATATTGACTATGGATATCATTATTGCCAGTGGTCTAAATGGTCAAGATGGCTATTCCACTAAAAAAAAACCCCACAGTCTTATTGGCAATACACTAGACTTACAAAGTTGGTTCTTTGAAGGATGTTGATTTGCCTAGAGTGCGGAAGAGGTTAAAGTTACAGATTTTGATTCTATCATCGATACAAAAAATGTCATTGAGCTTCCTGGTTAACTAGTAAAATGAGACGTCAGGATAGTATGCTAGTTCGGATGTCAATGCCCATGTCACTGCTCAGGCACAACATAGGTCTGTCAGAGGATGGAACACAAGTCTAGTCATTTCTAAAGACGGTTAGAAGGCCTTGAATTATGAGAATGAGCATCTGAATGGAACTTCAACGTGATGGATCTGGGAATTGTGGAGATGCAGTTGTTCATGTACTATGAATGCAAGAAGTCCAAGACTGGCCTGCAAAGGTTGCCATCCATGCTCTTAATTATGAGAATTTCCAAACCGTCACTCAACTTGCTGCCCAGCTATTTGTTTTCTACCCATATGCATGAAAGTCCTACACACTGCCACCTCCATCTCATTATTTTTTCTAGCTATCATACTCCATTCTTCATTCAACCACTTTCCTGCTATTCCACACCATTCACACCCATTTTCCAATATCCACTATACCCTTTAATCCTCTTCTCGCACTACCCATTTCACTTATGATATCCACACCATGCACCCAACATGCCCATTACCCTACATGCACGGCCATCCTCCGTAATACCCAAGTTTCCATTTTTCAAATACCCACTAGACCCATTTCTCTCACACCTCCTACCCATCATACCCATTTCTTTCACTAATACTCATTTTTTGGCTCATTTCCTTCATTTTCCTACGTATATAAAGTCCCATGCACACAAATCACCCTCAATGGTCCCCACATCACCATTCACTTATACCCTATCCTCTACCCAATCTCCTTGTCACTTTGCCCAATCCCCTATCTGCATGGCACACATGATATTTTCCAGCATGGAAAAGGTATGGGTCTGGTTTCTCAAGTTGTTCATCGTGGTGGAAGATATGTTCTTGGGAGCATTCCCAGAACTCTGATGTGCAAAGCCAGGAGAGGATCTAGATGTGTATGTCTTCTCATTTTCCAATGAGAGCAGGAAGCCCGATTTGAAATCTTAAAGGAACTAGAGGTTATTTTATCCAGATCAAACAAGTGTTCATAACTTGGATATGACTGGAAAGGGTGTTGTAACCATGACTACAGGAACAAATGTAACAAGCTCAAATGGAACATGGTGTATCGCATCATCTACCACTTCAGAAATGGACTTGTAGAATGCTTTGGATTGGGCTCGTGGTCTTGGGAATGTGGACTACTCTACTATTCAGCCTAGCTAGCCTTGTTTTGAACCAGACAATGTAGTTTCCCATGCATCTTTTGCATTCGAAAGTTACTACCATAAAAAATGGAGCTACTGATATTGCTTGCAGTTTCGGAAAGGACATGGCCTGTGGCTGACGTGTACTAAAGAAAAGTAGAAATGACCCATTCTCTGCTTTCTTCTCCTCCTGGTGCACTTCTAAAATGCCAAGGGGTTAATGCTAAGGGTTTCTTGGAAGCTACTCCTAGAAAATAAGAACTTCAATCGTAGGTTGATTGTGCGGGAAATCTGTAGGTTTGGCATGTGAATGGCCAAGAGAAGACTCTTCTTTAAGCTTCTGACCAGTCAAAATTGTACAGTAGTAATTGCTATATCTTTCAATATTCATATCCTGGAGATGCTAAAGAGGAACTCTAGGAGGGGATTGAGAAATATTGAAGACAACAACACTTTGGTTTTCCATGTTGACATTTGCGCTGACCAGAGAAGATAAAGGACAGGACTTAGACCATAAAAATGGGTCATCTCATGCTGGAGTGTCAGGCTTTGGGGTATTTGTTGAAGGATGGATCCTACATAAAGCTGAAATTACGGGTTGTGATGACACTTCATGAGCATAAAGGAAACGAAAGTTCTTAATGCAGGCCAAAAGCTCAATATTCCAATAAGTGGATCCAGTCTTGTCATGCCTCCACTCCTTTATTTGAGAAAGTAAAAATCAGAATCAACAGGAGGAGAAGATGGTTCTGAGGGGAACCTATTAGTGTCCAATCCAGTTCCTTGTCAGTGACTCATTCTCTTGATTAAAGTGTCATTTGCCTCCAAGACCATGTTGCTTTATCAGTCTCATCATGCTTAAGTCTTAGAGGTGAATGTCGATTGTCTGTGACACCTCCCTCTTTGAATGTGTTTACTGTTTAGATTGTACCTGTGGGGCATGGAAAAGATGTCCCCACACTGCAGGTCATGATAGTGAAACTTTGGGTCTTTCTGCTGTTGAAGAATCTAAGTCAGTTCCTCACCTCTACTACTACATCCTAACTGACCGTGAAAAAGATCTTCATCACCCTTGCCTATCATGAAATGGAGAATTGAATTCAAGGAATTGGAAGGCAAAGAAGCGAATCCAAAAGCCATATTTCGTGATATTCAGGAGAGGAAAATGGGTCTGTATCAGGCCATTCTCAAGATGTAGGAAAATGGCAGCGCTGATGAGAGCATTCAGGTTCGTGCTGATCGTATCCAGTCTAATCTCGATGAGCTAGTGAGAGCACTTAATGAGCGTTGCAAGAAGAATGGATTATATGTGAAACCAACCACATCTATTAAGCTTCTCTTCGGATGGCAACTTGGAATCCAAAATGGGGTTGTTGATTAGGATGAAGAGTGGGATGAAGAGAACCTTGCCAGAGATGGTGAGGATTATCCTTTTGATGCTACTGGTGGTGATTCTGATGATGGCTTGGAAAGTCCTTTAACCTTGTGTCAAGCTATGAGTTTAAACAAAGGTTTGATGTCGGCTCCAACACAGAGCAGTAATTGAAGCACGAGATATAGCAGCCTAATGCATTTAGTTGATGGAGAGCAAGTCAATGTTAGCATGAGAATTGGTGGCGGGTGGCAACGGGCATGGAAATGGTCCTAAAGAGAAGTTTATGTTCTATGTGATGAGGTCCTTGTTGATGGTGAGACGACCTCCATTGCCGCTTTAGTGAGTCAACCTACTATTCATCCCAAAAAGCTTATGGATCAGAATTCTATAAGACCAACTACGGTGCATCCTCCTGAAACTGCCATAAAAGGCCTAGACCCACTTTTTGCATGGTTTGCATGGCCACTTTGGGGCCACGTGTCATTTTCATTTTCATTAGCTTTGATTTTAAAATAATCTCCCAATTTCCAGTTTTTAAATAATTTCCCAATTTCTAGATTTTTCAAATAACTTAACTTTTCAAATCTTCATCCTTCGATTTTTTTTAGGTCCCCAAAACCCCCTTTTCAATAAAATTGGTTGTCATTTTCTCCTTGACAAGCCTTTTTCACATTTTCCTTATTTTTTTAAAAAAAATATTTTAAAATAAGTGTGAATTTATTTTTGTAATTCCAAGTGATGGAATTTACGGAATTGATTACGCAAAAATAAATTGGGCTTTGATGGGGGCCCAACATCAAAGAAGTTTTATTTAAAACAAAAATAAATTTGATTGAAGTGTAGTGTTTGTTTTTGGAGATTCCTTATCCCATTTAATGATGAATGTGGCTTATTTTATGATCATTGTCGTGCACTAACCTCATTTCCTGATAGCGCATTGTTGTTTGCTACTAAGGTACACACCCATTTTCACTCTGACCATTCTTTATGCATGTTTTGGCTCCCAGTGTATGATTACTTTTTGGTATCTACGTTTAATCAATCAATTGCCACACATGTTTCATTTCATCAGTAAAGACCCGTTTTTAGGGACTTAGAGGGGTGTTATGGTTTTTACCATACCTTCTCAATAAGTAACCTGACCCCCGAGCCCCGATCTAGCTTTTCACAAACCATCTTTTCCAAATAAGGAGTCACACTCAGGGTTTTTCTTTCTTATTTTGTTTACCCTTTAAAAATAAAACAAAAATAAGTGGCGACTCCAAATCATTTTCTAAAAAAAATAATAAATTATTTTAAAAATAAAAAACGAGTTCGCCATCGAGTGGAAGCACATGAGCAGAAATGCCACGACTCCACTAAGGAATCATTAGTGGGTTAAGCTTGAACTTAAGATAAAGCAAATGTGGCATTTGATTGGTCGATCAGTGGGTACCTATCTCTTGATTGCACATTGAGAACTCTTGATCTCATTATCCTTTATGCATGCTTGGTTATTGTATTCATTTGTGACACTGACATGCTGATTATGATGATTGATTATCTTGATCGAGGATTCTGATGTAGCGATTTTTCTGTGCTTCATTATTGTATCCATTTGGGACATTGACATGCTGATTATATTGGTTGATTATCTTGTCTGTCTTAGCATGGTGACTCTAATTTTGCCGTGATTGTTCTGCTCACCTCACATGTATAGACTCATCATTGTATATCATTTGACTTGATATGTTGATTCACTTGCTTGTACATTATCTTGATCATCCTTGAGCATGATATTTGTATCACTATTCATCTTGATTGTCATAGCTTGTATGTGGACATGAGTGATATATTCGTACCTTGCTTGATTGTATGTTGCATGACTACCCTCCTCTGTGTGATTGCATGTCGTTTTTCCATGTGGGCCGCACATCTATCCCCTTACCTCCAACCCTCTGGTTTTGGTCATTTCCTTCATTTTAGCTCTCACTTTTGCAAGTGTGAGGCCTTGTGTGTGTTTGTTAGTCTAACCGAGCTAGAGGTTAGGAGTAGGGCCTAGTGACGGGCTACATCGATGTTTGGGAGCATTCTGGAGGTGACTGAAACATTGATGTCGATTAGAGTTCGATCATTGAAGACCTGTATAACCTAGAGCTAGGTTTCATGGATATTTGTGTGACCAGTGTGTTTCCTCTTCTATTTTAGTTTCATAGGGTTTTCGGATGCACCCACATCGCTCACAGCGCACTCTAGTTGACTATTGAGCATTGAGAGTTTTGAGAGTTTCGTCATAGGAAACCCTTTGGGATGTCGAGGTAGTGCATGTGTGGAGGTGATGACCACCTTGCATGGAAGCACCCTGTCTCTTCAGAGGTGTGCAGAGGGTTGCATACCATTGAAGGGTATGATCGCTTCTACTAGGGATCTTTTAAAGTCCACCCATATCCTTTTAGAGCCATCATGACCTTGTAGGTTGAGTCGTAGATCATTCGATTAGGACTCTCTCCCTACACGTGGGTGCATCTGAGGGCCTTTAAAGCCTCTTTGGTCACAATTTGGATTCAGTACTCCCTCTTTTAGTCTTCAGTTGAGAATGCACAGAGATCAATACAAGTTTGAGTTACGGTTGGAGAGTCCTTCTACACTTTGATGTCTTGCTCATTTTACTTCAGATTAGCATTTCTTCCATGTTTTCCTTGTGTCGTACCCTTATTTTATTTCTCATGTTCCAAGATCGACACTTCGTTCTCAATCTGGATTTTCCATCTTGGGTCAGAGTAGAGGGGAGATTAGTTCGGTTTTCAGAGAGATTAGACATGGATCAGCAGGTTGTCATAGTTGACCAATTTACGACCATCATGGCTTCTATTCAGGAGGCTTTAGCTAGTCTCAGGTAAGAGATAGGCAGTCGGTAAAGTAGACTGCCAGTAGTTCAAGACGAGATGCCTTATGAGTCATTACCACCTCCACTGCCACCGCCTGTTCTGACAATGCCATAGACCTCGCCCTATCTATTGCATGGTCATTCTGAGGTTACCCCACCTACAGTCATTCAGACCATAATCATTGATGATACTCATGCATGTATGGACCATATTGAGTAGCATATGAGACAGTTGAGGGTATCTGATGGTTCCATAGCTTGGGATGATCTTGAGGGTATGCCAGTAGCCAGTTTATCGGCCAAGTTTAGGATGCCCGACATTAAGAGGTACACAAGCATTGGTTGTCCTCACATTCACCTCAAACTCTATAGCACAGTAATGAGGGCCCATGGTTTGGATGAGTCACAGATGATCACCTTATTCCCACTATCTCTGAGTGGAGCGGCTGATTCGTGCCCAGTTGGTGCATGCCTTGTTGATTGGTGTTCAATCAACTGGTGTGCTTTGATTACAGTCCTCAGATGGGAGTAATCAACAAAATTTATAAACCTATTTCACCATATACTAGGGTAGCATTAGCTAGCATAGCATAGTGGCTCTAGGATCATCCACAAGGATGGGTTTTCAAATTACAACTAATATTAGTTCAAAAACTGAATTGGTGTTTTTTCTTTTCAAGGTTAGTTTTAAAAGAAAACATAAGTATGTGTGAAAAGGTTGGTTTTAAGTGAAACAAAAAATAAAGTAACTGAAATTACTTACAAGGAAAAGTACTTCTTAGAGTTTTAGATCACTAGGTTCAGGTTCTTTATACAAAAAGGGAGATTCCAGTTACTTGGATCTTTTCCTCGAATTGGGGATTTAACATATAGTTATTTCCCGAACCAGTGCGATACAAATGCTTCCCCTTAATTGTTTCAAACACTAAATCTCTGTCACTGAATCATCTTGCAATGGTTCATACCTCTCACCTGGTATTGGCCATTCAAGGTGATCCTTAACCTTGGATTACCTGTCAAAAGCTCGCAAGAGATAACTAATGGATGTCTCCTAAGAGTCTAAAAGCTTACCAAGTGTTGGCTATTCTAGATAATCCTACCTTTAAGCCACCTCCCAGAGGCTCGCAAGAGATAAACTAGTGGATCTCAATGGACGGAGTCCACTTACCTTACCAAGTGTTGGCCCATGTGATTTTAAGGGATTTTAAGTTAACTAAAAAGATAAAAACCATTAACGGGTCACACTTTCTTTTCATTAAAAACTAAAACAACGAAACTTCCACTTTTGTATCCAGAGTCTTACCTAGCTTCATTCACACCAAGAAACAAAAAGCCTAGCCACTCATCCTCTGGGATAACATCCTCTGAGTTTGATTTGCTAGAAATAAAAATAAAAGAGGAAACAAAATGAGAAGGTAAGGCAAAGCAGAGCTCTGTGTATTACTTTCTGAAAAACTATACAAATTTTTTATCTCTGAGAAAAACTCCCCCGATATCCTTTTTTAAAAGAAAATTACAATAAATATTATATAAAGAGGCTATTCACCCCTCCTGCTAACTTCTCAACCAAGAAAACTTGTCATTGGGGAGTTACAAGGAGAAAATAGGGATTTACACAAATATCTGAAGATAAATATCAAACGGAGTCGGTGCGCAAATATCTCATATTACAGGTGGATTTCGCAAGTTGATTTGCAACTTGCGAAAATGTCGCAAGTTGAAATTGTTCATTTTGCAAGTTGAAATTATGGTTTCGCAAGTTGCCAAATTTTCCTGCAACTAATCTGCTCTTTGTCCTGCATCAATTCCTTTCCTCTTCCTATTTTGCAAGTTGGATTCCACAACTTGTGAAATTGCTGAATGGTTGATTTCTTCTGTGATTTTCTTCCTTGCATCCTCGTTTGGCTTTGGCAAAGGGTTATGAAGCTCCAAGGCTTAGTTTCTTCATGAATTTGAGCTTCAATTTGCTTTGCCATGAACTATACAAAGATCTCCCTCATTCTTGGATTTCTTTGGTGATCAAAAAGCTATGAAAATACCAAAACTTAACACAATTTGATTAGAAACAATTACAAGGGTCCTTAACATGCCAATTGAGTTAAAAGGTAATAACTACTACTCAAAAGTGTTTAAAATAGTTAATTGCAAGCTATAAAATAGCACTTTTTGAGTAATAATCAGCGGCCCAGCATTGGTTCGCATCTTTGGAGTGCTCACGACGCAGGACATGAGATGACTTGGCCCAGGAGTTTTTGCAACAATTTTCGTTTAATACTGTTGTAGATGTGTCGAGGAGAGATCTTAAGGCTCTGAGACAGAGATCAGACGAGTTCGTTTCTTCATTCATCTCCCACTGGCGCGGGAAGATAGTCGAGATTATTGATAGGCCATCAAAGAGGGATCAGATACAGATGGTTCTGAGGAGTCTACAACCCAAGATTGCTAGACATGTGGTCGGGGTACCCTTCACAAACTTTGGTTCTCTGGTTTTGGCTCTATATAATGTTGAGGATGGTATTTTTAGAGGTCTATGGACAGATTCTTCCCCTAGTGATGTTAAGGGGAAGAAACCATCCGGAGAATAGAGATCGTTGATGTGAGTGTTATCAGTTCTACCAATCAGAGGCCTCCTAGGCGTCATTAGCCAGTTCCATAGCTCATTAGGACTCATCCTTCATAGTATAGGCCACGAGCGCCACCTCAGTCTTATGATTAAGCTTACATGCCTCCTACATTAGCACTGCCTTACTATACCACGTAGGGCACAGAGAGACCTCATGTTTCATATTCTACCATAGGACAACCATGCTATGCAGCGTAGTTTGCTGCGAGACCTACAACATCTTATTCCAGGCCTAGAGCTCAATAAACCTCTACTCCTTTTGCTTTGAGGACGCAAAGACATTTTTCATAGTTGGGTATGCCATTGAGTCAGGCTCTTCGGAAGCTCACAAAGGTCGGATTGTTGACAGCTCTCACTCCCAAACCATTGCCTTAGCCTGTCCCGCCTCAGTTCAAGATGGATCAACACTATGCATTTCATTAGGGGCCTGGACATAAGACTGACCATTGTACTACTCTAAGACATGTCATCCAAGATCTGATTGATCAGGGTTTGGTTCACTTGGGTCAGACGAGTGTAACCACAACCCCGTAATGGGATGACTCAAAGCCAAAGCCCATAGTATCAGACGGGATTTATGAGATAGGCAGGGTGACTTTGGGCCCTCGGATGCCCACACCATTCAAACTACTTCCTGAGGCGGCATCAGTACAGATGGCCACTATTGAGCCATTGACTTTCCCACATTATAGTGTTCAAACACTGTTGGTCTTGATTCCAAATATTGAGGAGGTTCAAACTCTGTATATTGATGTTTCTCAAACTCTTGTTGTACAATATATTCTTCGCAGAGGTAGGGTATTGCAACAGTCGCCTCCTACAGCTATTAGACCCTTAGAGGGGACATCTGCTCTTGAGGAGGTCAGGAGAGAGAATGACGAGATTCTGAGGCAGTTATAGAGCACACAGGCTTGTATTTCTATTTGGAGCTTGCTAGCATCTTCCAGCACTCACAGAGATGCATTGATTTGAGCTTTGAGTCAGATTAGAGTCGAGACTACCACTAATCTGAATGGGTTGATTCACATGATGACGGCTGATAGAGCCACATGCATAGTATTTTCTGATGATGGCTTGCCACCAGAGGGTTCAGACCATACACGTCCACTATATATCTCAGTCGGTTGTTCAGGCCGTCGAGTTTCATCTATCCTTTTGGACAATGGCTCGGCCTTGAACGTTTGTCCTCTGGGCACTGCCATTGCCCTCGGCTATACACCCTCTGACTTTGGTCCCTCCACTCAGACAGTCCCAGCATATGATAGCACTCGGAGGGAGGTCATGGGCACTTTAGAGATTGAGCTATTGATAGGTTTAGCCACATTTATCACTTTGTTCCAGGTTTTGAGGATTCTTACACTCTTTAACCTACTATTGGGCCGACTTTGGATTCACAAAGCAGGGGTCATTCCTTCTTCCCTTCATTAGAAAGTGAAGTTCATTCATGATGGCTAGGTCATCATAGTGCAATCTGTAGGAGATATGTTCATTTCTTCTAAGCTAATGCTACAAATTAGTCATAGTGATGACAACTATTTTTTACTAGGTTCACATTCAATGAGGTGCGGACCCTAGAGATGGAGCATTTTTTTCAACACTTCATGGCTATGTCACTTGATCAGCACGGTAGTACGACAACAAGGTGGTGCTCGACATGATGAGGAGCATGTCTTATCTACCCGACATGGGATTGTGGCGATGTCAGCATGGGCTTAGTGAGTTTATGGTTATCCCAGATCATTATGTACCATTCGGACTCGGGTTCATCCCCATTAAGGCTGATTATCGATATATGGTGCAATTGCGCAAGAAGAGAGTGAGGGCCCGATTGACTCACAGACCATTTGATTATCCTGTTCACCCATATAGCATGAGCTTGGAGAACTACTTTTTGAGGTCGTCGAGCCACAAATGCCTTCAGATGGGATCATTGAGGGACTTAGCACTATTCAGGAGGTCGAGCTTCAACGTCTTGTCCATCATCTACAGTTAGGTGATGGAGCCCTTGGTACTTCGGCATTTGCGTTAGCCATCCCATCATCTCCAGATCATATGAGTCTTATGATGCTCTATTTCCCGGATGAGATCGATGAGCACGGGACATTCGCCGAGATCGAAGACATAGTGGATGGAGTTGTGCCACATGATAAGTACGTTGATGAGATACTCACTCTGAGTATGAGCCAGATCGATGAGATAGTTCAACCTAAGCTTGCTTTACCATTTGATTTTTTCAAGGTGTCCGTCATCGAGGTTGCTGAGGAAATTCAGACTACTCCTGCTCCGGAGTTTATAGAGGATGCACTAGTAGTTGATGATTTGTTTAATGGCCATGTTGGCCCAACTGAGGGAGCATCCGACTTTGTGGACCCACCTCTTTCATTTGATGTTTTATCAAGATTTGTCTCCCGTTCTGACGATGTTCATGACTTTTCATTTATGGATTTGAGCATTTTCGAGTATCTGCCTGTCTCTTATGATATCACTTTATTAACACCCTCTTCACCCACATCATAGATATTTAATATAGATGATGAGATTGTACAGCATGATTCAGATGATGACTCGTCTTTTGCTTTTGATCTGAACCCCATTGATTAGAGAGTTCAACGACTATAGGAGACACAGAGATTGTTGATTTTGGCATAGTAGATCAGCCTAAAGAGTTGAGGATCGGATCGGATCAGATTTATTTATAGATGAGAAAGGCAGTCTCATCTAATTGCTCAGATCATATTTAGACGTTTTCGCATGGTCTTATAAGGACATGTTGGGCCTTGATCCATCTATCATCCAGCATTGTTTGCCACTTCTGCCCCATGCCAGGTTGGTTAAGCAGAAGTCGAGACGATTACACCCTCATTGGAGCCTACAGGTAAAGAAGGAGATTCAAAAGCAGCTCAGTGTAGGATTTTTATCAATGGTCGAGTATCTCAAGTGGCTAGCCAATGTCGTCATTGTTCCCAAAAAGGATTGCAAGGTGAGAGTCTGTGTTGATTTTCGAGATCTCAACAAAGCCAGTCCTAAGGATGATTTTCCTCTCCCACACATTGACATGCTAGTTGACAGTACAGCAGGTAATTCGATGTTGTCCTTTATAGACGGATTTTTCAAGTATAGTCAAATTCTGATGGCTCCATAGGACATGGAGAAAACGTCCTTCATTACCGAGTGGGGTACTTACTGCTACCAAGTCATGCCATTCAGGTTGAAGAATGCAGGAGCTACCTATCAGAGAGTAGCGACCACCCTCTTCCTTGACATGATGCATCAGGATGTTGAGGTTTATGTAGATGACATGATAGTGAAATCCTGAGAAAGATCAGATCACCTAGCAACTTTGGAGAGATTCTTTGAGAGGATTGGGCAATTCAGATTGAGACTGAACCCCAAGAAGTGCACTTTTGGAGTGACTTCTAGGAAATTATTGGGATACATGGTCAGTGAGAGAGGCATAGAGGCGGATCCAGATAAGATCATAGTCATCCTTGACAAGCCTACGCAGAGGACTAAGAGAGATATTAGAGGCTTCCTGGGTAGACTTCAGTACATCAAGAGATTCATTACCAGATTGACAAACATCTATAGCCCATTTTTTGACTCTTGAGGAAGAGTCAACCTACTTTTTGGGATGATCAGTGCTAGTGTGCATTTGAGAGGATCAAAGAGTACTTATTGTCACCTCTAGTCTTGGCACCTCCTACACCAGGTTTTCCTTTACTCCTATACCTGTCAATCTCAGACGTAGCTTTAGGTTGCATGTTGGCTCAGCTCGATGATTCGGGCAAGGAGCGAGCCATTTATTATCTAAGTAAGAGGATGCTAGATTATGAGATGAGATATGTCATGATTGAGCGCTACTGCTTGGCATTGGTTTGGACCACTCGCCGACTAAGACATTACATGACCGAGTATTCGGTGCACTTGATATCCGATCTAGATCCTCTGAGATATTTGTTTAACATGCCCGCTTTGGTTGGTCACCTCATGAGATGGTTGATACTTCTGACTGAGTTTGACATCCATTATGTCACTCAGAAGTCCATCAGAGGGAGCATTGTTGTAGATCACCTAGCCTCATTACTAGTTTCTGATGGTAGAGTTATTGATGATGATTTCCCAAATGAGGATGTTGTTGCTGTGACTAGTCTGTCAGGTTGGCGCATGTACTTTGATGGTGCAGCCAACCATTCTGGATACGGGATAGGTGTTTTGTTGATATCCCCTCATGCTGATCACATTCCTAGATCTGTTCATTTGGCATTCTCAGATCGACATCTTACCATGAACAATATTATTGAGTATGAGGCCTGCATCTTAGGATTAGAGATAGCTCTTGAGCTTAGGATTTGATAGATAGAGGTGTTTGATGACTCCAATATGGTATTGAGACAAATTCAGGGTGAGTGGAATACTAGAGATGTAAAGCTTAGGCCTTACCATGCATACTTAGAGCTACTGGTTGGGAAATTTGATGATTTGAGATATAGACATCTGCCTAGAGCGCAAAATCAGTTTGTTGATGCCTTAGCTACTCTAGTTTCCATGATTGATATTCCTGCTGATGCCATTGTTCGCCCTTTATTGATCGAGTCGAGATTTGTTCCTACCTATTGTTGCCTGATTGACGAGGCAGAGTTAGATGATGGTTTGCCATGGTATCATGACATGTATCACTTTTTGAGACTTGGTGCATATCCTGAGGCTGCCACGGCTAAGGATAAGAGAGCATTAAGACAGTTGGCCACCCGATTCATGATTTGTGGCGAGACATTATACAGACGATCAGCTGATGGGATGTTATTATTATGTCTAAACCGCGCCTCTTCTGATAAAGTAATGAGAGAGGTTCATGTGGGATTTTGTGGACCACCTATGGGAGGACATATGTTAGCCCATAAGATCATGAGGACTTGCTATTTTTGGTTGACCATGAAGACAGATTGTTGCCGGTTTGTTTAGAGATGTCCAGAGTGTCAAATACACGGGGACCTCATTCACTTGCCACCTTCAGAGTTAGACGTACTGACTTCACCATGGTCATTTTTAGTATGGGGTATCGACATCATTGGGAAGATTTCACCGAAGTCTTCCAATGGTCATGAGTTCATCTTGGTCACCATTGATTATTTCACCAACTGGGTGGAGGTCACCTCATGCGAGATTGGCATCAATTAGGGTTGCTAGTTTCATCAAATCACATATTATCTGTAGATATGGAGTCCCTCATGAGTTGATTTCAAATAGAGGGGTACATTTTAGAGCAGAGGTCGACACCTTATTACAGATATATGATATCCAGCATCATAGGTCATCTGCATACAAGCCGTAGACGAATGGGGCAGTAGAGGCCGCGAATAAGAATATTAAGAGGATCTTGCGGAGGATGGTTGAGACTTCTCGGGAATGGTCAGAGAAGCTCTCTTTTGCATTGTGGGCTTATCGAACTTCTTTTCACACCTCTATAGGAGCCACACCCTATTCCTTGGTGTATGGTATACAGGCAGTGCTACCAGTTAAGATTGAGATGGGTTCATTAAAAGTAGCATTGGAGCAGCAGATTTCAGAGGCAGATTGGGCTCAAGCCCGATTAGACCAGCTCAATCTCCTAGATGAGAGGAGATTGAGGGCAACAAATCATGTTTGTGCATATCAGAGGAAGATGGCCCGCGCTTTCAAAAAGCGGGTCAAGCCCAGACCATTACAGATAGGCGACTTAGTCTTGAGAGTCATCAGAGGATTGATTAGAGATCCTAGAGGGAAGTTCAGACCCAATTGGAGCGAACCTTGTTTCATCAAGGAGTTAACCCTAGAGAGTGCTGCATGGTTGATAGATTTAGATGGAAACCAATTCTCAGAGCCGACCAACGTGGATCAGCTAAAGAGGTACTATGTTTGAGTCCATGGTTGCAGGATGGGTGGCCATCATTTCGGTTAGCCATATACCCTTTCACCCTTTTGATATATAGACTGTTGCTAGCCCATTGAGCCTCGCATGCTCATTATAGCCTTTCTTTCTTACTGACTTACTCACACTTTTGCACCGAGATAGGGGTCCTTTAGTGTATGCATGCATTGTTTAGGAGTTTCATGAGCCTTGGACCTATGGGCACATTCTTCTCATTATCATTTTCTATCACTAGATTACTGCATTTCATCAAATTTCATTGGTTGTGTTATTCATCTCATTCTCTTTATTCTATATGCTGCTTGTTTTGCATCATCTTCTTCCATCCCTAGTGGTGATCCTCCTCAGTTCGTCACATAGAGGGTAGTCATGTCATTTCCACTATCTATCACATGGACATTGATCCAAAGATCCTCAGTTTAAGAAGGTCACCTCGTCAAAGAGAGTTTATGCTACATTAGCATTTGAGAGTATGTTTATCCATTTTTTACCTCATCTTTGTAGCTTTTTTGTTTGCGTTCAAAGCATGCACGTTTGTATATATGTAAAAAAAATTAAAAAAAATTAAAAAATTAATGAAAAATAAAAATAAAAAAATGCATGTGTGTAGTATTTTCTATCATTGAGTGTGTATATTGATGTTCGAGGGTCACTTTATTGAGTATGTTTGTTTATGGAAGTTCATATGTGAGCTTTCTGAGACCCTTCATTCTTTGTATTCATTTTGTCGTATATTTTAAGAGTGAGATGAGTGACCTTCTCTTAGGAGGCTTTGGGTCGTTGTCCCTTCCATCATTGCGTTCATTATTGATGTCACTTCCCTTCATATTTTATTTGAGCGGATCATCACCCCTCCTCGTGTTCTGCGTTTCATCATTATCCTCATTTTTGTTTTTGATTCATCCTTTTCATTTCACCTCTCATTCTTTTCTTACAGCGACCCATTTCGGGTTTGATACTATCTTTGCATCATCATTACACATCTCATTATCATTTCAGTTTTCTTCACTGCCTCATTACTGTTACCATATTCACATTAGGCACCCTCAAGTCCATGGCTCATGGGATTTTCTATACATGTTACATTTCATACATGAGGGCATGGGTATTTGGGCCTAGTTTCCCTTCATTTCTATCACCCTATCACCCTAGCCTACATTATGTCCCGTGTCTTGAGACCATCCTGAGGCCATGAGATCAAACGTCATCTTCTATAGCTTCTACTTGGACAGGTGTTTGAAATCTAGTTGATATTTAGATATTTTCATGCTTCTCCTTTTGGGATACACCTCTCTAATATTTAAATTCATTTCAGCTGTGGATTTAGACTACCGAGATCACACGCTTGATGATGAATGATTTGATGTCACCTGACTTTTCTGATCTATCACACATTCGATGCCATACTAAGGCATATTCTATTTTGGTTGAGAGTTATAGATCTTCATGGAGTTGCATGCTTATCCCCACTTACAAGGTGTGCACCAAGACGATGACGTGTTCATTATCTTATCACGATCCCTCAGTGGAGCCTCTTTAGAGCCATTCAACCAGACCCACATTTTTCGGCATTTAGTTGTCGTCATGCTTCTTATTCTGAGGACATTTCCTAGATGTTTAGGTTTGATTTGGATTACAAAGATCACACATTTAATGATGGATAATTTCATGTCACCCGACTTCTGACCTACCGTACATCTGATGCCATACTGGGACATGTTTCCGTTTTGATTGAGATTTATAAATCTTCATGGAGTTGCATGCTTGTCACACCCCATTTTTTTTTTCAACTAAACAATTGATACTCAAATACAGTATAAGTGTTCTCAAAAATTTAAATGTTGAGTTCCTACTTAAATTTGTTCAAAAAGAGGATATGCAAAACCTGTTATAATGAGTACATCCTGTATTAAACATTGTGACTATTAAGTTAACAAAAGAAACTTGTACTACATTAATTTACATATACCAAACCCCATTGTTCACTACAGGTAGCCCATACTACAAGTGTATCTGACAAATATATACATTACATCATTCCAACAAAAGGTTTAATCTTGATACAAAAGGCAAGGCCTCAAAAGACTTTCAATGTGAGCAAACAGCATCTAATCACAATAAAGCATTGCTCAAGCATTATTTCCTGCATAGGTCTTCTGACCTGCATCTAGAGGTGGAAGGGATAGGGTGAGTTCACAACTCAGTAGGAAATTTTATAACCATCCTAAGTATAGCCTTAAAAACCATGAATTAAACGTTTAATAGCATGCATGATAAACATTTCATAACCATTAACAAATGTGTAATCATGTCAAACATGTATGCACGTGTTTGTTGGTTTCATCATTGCTTTTCCCCATCCATCCTTTCACAACTGATAAATTGCTGACTGCCAACAATCTACACAGCAGATACAATGCTCCACAAGAAACTCGATCAATATAAAAATGACTATTCTGGGACATCACCCAAGGGCAAGTCATACCCCGTGTCTTTTGGGACTCATACCCAAGGGCAGGACCAACCCCGTGTCTTTAGGGACTAAAACCCAGGGGCAGGACCAACCCCATACACCCACATCGGAGTGTCTTCCTCGAGGGCTTTAGAGACTTTCACCCAAGGACCCACGGTCCCACATAAACAATATATCAATTGATAATGCCTGTAGCATCACATAAACACTTCCCAGCAATCAATTCTCTGAATATCATCTGTGATAACTCCATATCCTTCTTGCAATGCAACCCCACCACGAACCATTTCGACAACACAAACCATGAATCTTCATACCAATATACGTTCCAATATCATGGTAACATTTCAATGCAATAAAACAAGATGCAATGACACTTTAAAACATTTTATGAAATCATAGAAATAACATGAAATTCCAACAAATAATTCAAGGAAAGAAATCAAATACACCATAGAATAGCATAAAATTCCCTACCTTACACCGACTTCCTTTTTGTGTTTCTTCTAAGTAGGCGATCTTTGCCTATTACGAGGAACTGAAATGAAACAACATAATTTAGGTTTCCTAACCATGAAAATTTATATAGTTTATTGTTGCAAATTTTTAATTCTCACATTCTCTAATCTATATCATACATGTTTTCAGATCAAATTTGAATTGAATTAAACAATATTTACAATGCATATTAATTTCCCTAATTAATTACCAAACACTAATTCTTTTGATTTTCTTAAAGCCTAACCTATTAACAAATCCCAAGTGTCCAAATAACCCAATTCATCACATGTTTACTAATATATTTTTCAATCAAACCAAATTAAACAAAGATTTATGCTGATCTTACCATTAATAAAATACTTAACTTAAAATACTTTAATCTTTAATTAATTGTGATTTTTAACTAAAATGGGTTTATAGCTAATTATACTCAACTTTTACACAATTTTTACCACTAATTCTTTTCAACATACCATTAGGAACCAAAATAAACGAAAATTACAAAATTAAACAACTTGCTTACCTCAAATCTACACTTTCTCTCTCTAGATTCTCTCTCTAGCCCAAGTTGTTGTAGGTGAAATGGTGCAAAACGAGCTGCAGCCCCCTTATAAAGGGGTCTCCATGCACCCAAGCACGAGGTGGCAGCCCACATGGCTGCCACCAATCCACCCAAGTAGGAGGTGGCATTCCACTAACTCCAATTTCCCAATTTTGCACTTTAGTCCTTCAAGTTATCAAAAATAAAACCCATAATTTCCCATTAGTCCTTTTGGTTTTCATAACCCTAATTAGTCCCTAAGAACCTAATAAGCATGCTTAGATCATTAACTAATCCCACTTAACCTTAATCAAAGTTTAATTCATAATTAAACATGATTAGCACTAAACTAGTTTTAACATCTAATTAAGCAAGCTTAAAGTTAAGTACTAAAATAATCATTATTGCCTATTTAATTCATTAGTACTAGGTGTTACAATGCTTATCCTCACTTACGAGATGTACGCCGAGGCGATGACCATTTCACTATTTTATCATGATCCCCTAGTAGAGTCTCTTGTGAGCCATCTAGTTAGGCCCGCACTTTTCAGCACTTAAATGTCATCATGCTTCTCCTTCCGAGAGTTGCCGCTTTGATCTGTGGGTCCGATTCTATTATAGACATGGATGACTAGGATCACGCATTTGATGGGGGATGACTCGAGGTCACCTGATTTTTTCGGCCTATCACACATTTGATTCCACACTAGGGCATATTCCCCTTTTGGTTGAGATTTGTAGATACCCACTTATTTGCATGATCATCCCCAATTATGAGATACCGCTAGGTTGATGATTTGATTTCATTTTGTCCTGATTCTCCGGTGGGGCCTTTCATGAGTCATTCAGTCAGGCTCATACTTTCTAATATCGTCGTGATTCTTGGATGGAGTTATCTCGGGTGCATAGACTTTCATATCATCGTTTCAGTGGAGTACATGTTTTATACATCCCCATGGAGTTGCTCTTGAGTTATTACGACACACCAAATGCACCAGTTGTTATACTGGGGCATATTTCCCATTTTTAGTTGTGGATATATTTGTTTTCTTATAGGCCTGTTATAGTCCTCACTACTCAGTCGAGAAATATTTATGTGCACTACTGGTCACTATTCCTGTGATTTTCGTCGAGATGAGCCTTCTGTAGAGCACGACATTCAGGTCTTGACTGCCCCACCATCCATGACTCTTTAATAGATTGTTGTGTTGAGATCATGGTAGTTGCCTTAGTGGACTATTCTTTTGAGACTCCCCATTGGAGCATTCCTTTGAGATGACGATGGATTCCTCCAGTAGAGCATTTCGAGTTAGAGGCGTCTGACTTATTATGGCATCTCATCGGGCATCGTGATCTAGTCGAATGGTTTGTGAGGCCATATTTATAGTTGATTTGACTATTTCGACATGCTAGCAGAGCATCTTTTGGGACTCATGGAGTCTCATTCAAACCCTTATAGTGGATTGAGAGTTATGGCGGCACACTACACTGGGGCTTATTTCCCCCTCATCATCTCCTCACATTTTTAGCTTGGAGTTCAAAGCCACTATGTCTCCTCGGCTACAACATTCAGAGTTGTCTTTCTCAGCTTGACATTCCTAGTCATCGGTTTAGTTTGGCATTCTGAGTCATTGTTTCCACTTGGCATTCATAGCTATTATTTTAGCTTGGCATTCAGAGCCACCCCATCATCTCATCATAGGTCTCAGCATTCAGGGTCACCATCTACTTTTAGTTTGGCGTTCAGAGTCGTATTTTAAGTTCGACATTCAGAGCCACCATCACTTCTCAGGTTGGCATTCAGAGCCACTTTTTCAATTTGTTGTTCACAGCCACCATATCCTTACATCTCAGCGTTCAAAGCCATCATCCCCTGTTTAGTTCGACATTCAAATTCGTCGTGTCTTTTTTTCGTTCGACATTCAAGTCGCATCTTCATCTCGGCGTTCAAAGCCATATCTTCAGTTTGGTGTTCAGAGTCGTTGTTTGTCTTTAATTCGACATCCAAAGCCATCATATTCTTCCATTTGGCATTCAAAGTCATTGTTCATTTTAGTTTGGCATTCAAAGCCATCATTATTTCAGTTTGGCGTTCAAAGCCACATCTTCATTTTGGCGTCCAGAGCCGTTGTTTGCTTCTAGTTCAACATTCATAGCCATCATACCTCTTTTTCGGTTTAACGTTCAGAGTCGCCTCTTCATTTTGGCATTCAGAGTCGTTGTTTGTTTCTAGTTTGACATTCAGAGTCATCATGTCTTCTTTACATTCGACGTTTAGAGTCGTATCTTCATCTCAGCGTTCAGAGCCATGTCTTTAGTTTGTCGTTTAGAGTCATCATCTCATTATAGTTTGGCATTCAGAACCACTATCTCTTCGTAATTTGGCGTTCACAGCCATGGTTTTAGTTCGGGGTTCAGAGTTGTATTTTTAGTTTGGCGTTCAGAGCCACATTTTCATTTTGGTGTTCAGAGCCACATCTTCCGTTTGGTGTTCAGAGCCGCATTTTTTTTCATTTGACATTTAGAGTCGCATCTTCAGTTTGGCATTCAAAGCCGTCATTTGTCCTTAGTTCGACATTCAGAGTCACGTCTTCATTTTTGTATTTAGAGCCATTGTTCAGTTCGGCGTTCAGTATCACCATTTTTTTTTTAGTTTTAGCATTCAGAGCCATTTTTCATACCCATTCATGCATTTTAAGTCACCATCTTTCTTAGTTTTGGCATTCAAAGCCATTGTTCTGTTTGGCGTTCAGTGCCACCATCTTTTTCTATTTTTGGCATTCAGAGTCGTTGTACATATTCATTCATACACTTAGAGTCACCATCTTTCCTTTCTTTTGATGTTCAAAGTCATTTCTCCTCAACCATGTCATTCAGAGTTATAGCTCCTGGCATGCATATTCACTAGCATTGTATATCTTGCCTTCATGGCTTTGCATTCACCCACATTTTCCTCACCTCATTACTTCGTGCTTATCGTTCCTTCATCGCATTCTTCTAGACTTCCCCTTCCACTACACATGACATAGTCCTGTGAGTTCATGACACATATTTCGGTCATGTTGTTGGGCACCGTACACTTGGCATTCTCATGTAGTTCACATAGGGCAGTCTCCTTTGAGCACATTCTTTTCCTTACTCCAGTGTGGTTTGACCATTACTCATCTTTGACATCGACCTTTGAGTCACTTTTGGAAACGTCTTAGAGGGAATCTAGATCCTTAGTGTGGCTTCAAAGGCACTTTAAGAGATTTTTTTTTTTTCTTAGGATTGGAGCCCTTTTGTTCATCTGTTGGACTAAGTGAGTTCATGTTTTACTAGTGTCCCTTTGGGGGTCTCCTTGATTCTTCAGTAGAGTTCACTTCATTCCACTCACTATTCACACTTTCTTTTTACTCTAGTGTTCATATTCCTTACACTCGTGACCTTTACCGAAGAGGGGCATATTTGTAGACCCTCATTTTGGGGGCTCATTTTTCTGACTTTTGTGTAGCTCATTTTTTCCAGGTGCTAGGATTGGAGACGGCCACATGTCACCTTGTAGTTAGTTGCTAGGGAATCATGTTAGTGGTTTGGAAAAGCAATGGGGAAATGACACCTGTTATGGAAGATTCTGAGGGTGAGCATAGGCTGTTAGAGAGAGTGTGGGAGGCTGTTAGAAGGGAGGAGATATTTTGTTGCTGGAGTATCTTGAAAGGCAAGTCAGAGGGTGACAGAGGGTAATAAGGGGAGCTTGAAGAGAAAAGATGGGGTTAGCTTGGAAAAGGCAATCATGGAGGTGAGGAGCTAAAAAACCAGAAAGAAAGAGTGAGGAAGCTTGAGAGAAAAAACAGGTTAAGAGGAGAAGAAAATGAGCATGAAAGGGGAATAGCACAAGTATGGTTTCTATAAGTTGGAGTCCTTTGTTTTTATACCATTTTATGATGTTTTTTTGTGCATGAGGAGATTTTTATTTTGATGTCTGAATGTGCATATTGGGGATTCTTGTATATTTTTATGGAATTTGAGCTTACTTGTACCCACTTTATGCTTGATTTCTAACCTGTTTTCTGAGCTCTATTTTGAGATTTTATATGCGGCACTGGCAGTCATGTCTTGTTTTCTCTTCAAAACCCATTTGAAATTCATTTTGGCCCACCTCCTGCATCTGAGCTCATTGATTGATATATGAAATGAGGCTTGCATGGGTTCATTTTGGGTTCCTATTATTTGTGCCCTGCTTTGCTGTTTTCCCCTGTACTTGGTAATTTGTCCATAGTGTGTCAGTTTTCTCACCTCCGCCTGAAGTAGTAAAGAATTGTGAGAGATGTATTCTCATCCTGAGGTTATGAAGAGCTACACTCATGAGTTTGTCATGTCGTGAGCTGCCTAAACTTTGCTAAGGGATGTGGGGAGGCGACATCAAGGTTATAGTTACTTGCTGAATAAGTGTTGTTACTATTGAAGTGGTTTTCTCTTCTGACAATCTGGTACTGCAGACCTTGGAGTCTTTGTTGAGGAAATGAAGGCCAAATAAGGGGAGTATGAAAGCGTCTTCAGGGGATGTTTGAGTCTCACCGATCTGATACGGTATGGTAACAATCTTCTTGAGAGACTGCTTGGTTATCTGGGAAAGCTTCGGTTGATTTTTACACCTATCAATGAATCAGTTGTTGGGTATGTAAGCAGAGAGTGGTTCGCCTTGTCATCTTGACTGTGGATATCATTATTGGCAATGGTCTAGATGGCAGAGATGGCTATTCCACTAAAAAAAAAAACCCACAGTCTTATTGGCGATACACTAGACTTACAGAGTTGGTTCTTTGAAGGATGTTGATTTGCCTAGAGTGCTGAAGAGGCTAAAGTTACAGATTTTGATTCTATCATCCATACAAACAATGTCATTGAGCTTCCTGGTTAACTAGTAAATGAGACGTCAGGGCAGTATGCTAGTTTGGATGTCAATGCCCATGTCACTGCTCAGGCACAACATAGGTCTGTTAGAGGATGGAGCATAAGTCTAGTCATTTCCAAAGACGGTTAGAAGGCCTTGAATTCTAAGAAGGAGCATCTGAATGGAACTTCAACGTGATGGATATGGGAATTGTGGAGATGCAGTTGTTCATGTACTGTGAATGCAAGAAGTCCAAGACGGGCCTGCAAAGGTTGCCATCCATGCTCTTGATGATAAGAATTTCCAGACCGTCACTCAACTTGCTGCCCAGCTATTTGTTTCCTACCCAAATGCATGAAAGTCCTACACACAGCCACCTCCATCTCATTATTTTTTCCGGCTATCATACTCCATCCTTCATTCAACCGCTTTCCTCCTATTCCACACCATTCATACCCATTTTCCAATATCCACTATACCTGTTAATCCTCTTCTCACACTACCCATGTCACTTATGATATCCACACCATGCACCCAACATGCCCATTACCCTACATGCATGGTCATCCTCCATAATACCCACGTTTCCATTTTTCAAATACCCACTAGACCCGTTTCTCTCAGATTTGGATACATCATACCCATTTCTTTCACTAATACTCATTTTTTGGTTCATTTTCTTCATTTTCTTATGTATATAAAGTCTCATGCACACAAATCACCCTCAATGGTCGCCACTTCATCATCCACCTATACCTTATCCTCTACCCGATCTCCTTGTCACTTTTCCCAATCCCCTATCTGCATGGCACACATGATATTTTCCAGCATGGAAAAGGTGGGCATATAGTCTTGATGGGTCTGGTTTCTCAAGATGTTCATCGTGGTGGAGGATATGTTCTTGGGAGCATTCCCAGAACTCTGATGTGCAAAGCCAGGAGACGATCTAGATATGTATGTCTTCTCATTGTCCAATGAGAGCAGGAAGCCCGATTTGAAATCTTAAAAGAACTGGGGGTTATTTTATCTAGATCAAACAAGTGTTCACAACTTGGATATGATTGGAAAGGGTGTTGTAACCATGACTACAGAAACAAATGTAACAAGCTCAAATGGAACATGGTGTAACGCATCATCTACCACTTCAGAAATGGACTTGCAAAATGCTTTGGATTGGGCTCGTGGTCTTAGGAATGTGGACTGCTCTGCTATTCAACCTAACCAGCCTTGTTTTGAACCAGATAATGTAGTTTCCCATGCATCTTTTGCATTCAAAAGTAACTACCAACAAAAATGGAGCTAATGATATTGCTTGCAGTTTTGGAGAGGACATGGCTTGTGGCTGACGTGTACCAAAGAAAAGTAGAAACGGCCCATTCCCTACTTTCGTCTCCTCCTAGTGCACTTCTAAAATGCCAAGGACTTAATGATAAGGGTCTCTTGGAAGCTGCTCCGAGAAAAGAAGAACCTCAATCGTAGGTTGATTGTGCGGGAAATCTGTAGGTTTGGCGTGTGGATGGCCAAGAGAAGACTCTTCTTTTAGCTACTGACTAGTCAAAATTGTATAGTGGTAATTGCTATATCTTTCAGTATTTGTATCCTGGAGAAGCTAAGGAGGAACTCTAGGAGGGGATTGAGAAAGATTGAAGACAACAACACTTTGGTTTTCCATGTTGACATTTGCGCTGACCAAAAGAAGATAAAGGACAGGCCTTATACCATAAAAATGGGTCATCTCATGTTGGAGTATCAAGCTTTGGGGTAGCCTACATAAAGCTGAAATTGCGGGTTGTGATGGCACTTCATGAGCATAAAGGAAACGAAACTTCTTAAAGCAGACCAGAAGCTCAATATTCCAACAAGTGGATCCAGTCTTGTCATGCCTCCACTCCTTTATTTGAGAAAGTAAAAATCAGAATCAACAGGAGGAGAAGATGGTTTTGAGGGGAACCTATCAGTGTCTAATCCAGTTCCTTGCCAGTGACTCATTCTCTTGATTAAAGTGCTATTTACCTCTAAGACCGTGTTGCTTTATCAGTCTCATCATGCTTAAGTCTTAGAGGTGAATGTCGATCGTCTGTGACACCTCCCTCTTTCAATGTGTTTACTGTCTAGCTTGTACCTACGGGGCATGGAAAAGATGTCCCCACACTATAGGCCATGATAGTGAAACTTGGGGTCTTTCTGGTACTGGGGAATCTGAGTCGGTTCCTCGCCTCTCCTGCTACATCCTAGCTGACCATAAAAAAGATCTTTGTCACCCTTGCCTATCATGAAACGGAGCATTGAATTCAGGGAATTGGAAGACGAAGAAGTGAACCCAGAAGCCACATTTCGTGATATTCAGGAGAGGAAAATGGGTCTGTATCA
>NC_048435.1:13131067-13207382 GCF_004353265.1 Vitis riparia | reverse complement strand
AAGGGAACGAAGAATGTGAGGTATCCTCACATTCTTCGTACCCTTTCTATTCTCCACTTCTTTGAACTTTTCAAAAATATTTGGGACTTCATATGGGTTGAAAATTGTTTAAATAGGTTCATTACACTTAGGAGGTATTCAAATTATTCCTGAAAAAATAAAAATCTAAAAATACTAAAATACTACCAAGGGTACGAAGAATTTCAGGAATCCTCACATTCTTCGTACCCTCCCCATTCTCCACTTCTTTGAACTTTAAAAAAAAATTTGGCATTTCATATGACATGAAATTTTCTAAATAGAATCATTACACTTAGGGGGTGTTCAAATGATTCCTAAAAAAATCAAAATCTAAAAAGACTAAAAAATTACAGAGGGTACGAACAATGTGAGGAATCCTCACATTCTTCGTACCCTTCCTATTCTCCACTTCTATGAACTTTTAAAAACTTTTTTGGGATTTCATATGGTTTGGATATTATTTTCATAGGTTCATTACACTCAGGAGGTGTTCAAATTATTACCAAAAAAAATCAAAATCTAAAAATGCTAAAAAAATTACCAAGGGTACGAAGAATGTGAGGAATCCTCACATTCTTCGTACCCTCCCTATTCTCCATTTCTTTAAACTTCTCGAAAGTATGGGACTTCATATGCGTTGGATATTGTGTAAATAGGTTTATTACACTTAGAAGGTGTTCATATGATTCCCGAAAAAAATTAGAATCTAAAAATACTAAAAAATTACCAAGGGTATAAACAATGTGAGGAATCCTCATATTCTTCATACCCTCCCCATTTTCCACTTCTTTGAACTTTCAAACTTTTTTGGGACTTCATATAGCTTGGATATTATTTAAATAGGTTCATTACACTTAGGAGGTGTTAAAATGATTTATGGAAAAATCAAAATTAAAAAATACTAAAAAATTACCACGGGTATGAAGAATGTGAGGATTCCTAACATTCCTCGTATCCTTCCTATTCTCCACTTCTTGGAACTTTTCAAAAAATTTTGGGACTTCACGTGGCTTGGATATTATTTAAATAGGTTCATTACACTTAGTGGGTATTCAAAGGATTTCAAAAAAAATAAAAATCTAAAAAATAATTCAAAATTACCAAGTGTGCGAAGAATGTGAGGAATCCTCACATTCTACGTACCATTCCTATTTTCCACTAATTTGAACTTTTCAAAAAAAAATTGGGACTTCATATGGCTATGATATTGTTTAAATAGGTTCATTATACTTAAGAAGTGTTCAAATGATTCCCGAAAAAAATCAAAATCTAAAAATACAATAAAATTACCAAGTGTACAAAGAATTTGAGGAATCCTCACATTCTTCGTACCCTCCCCATTCTCCACTTCCTTGAACTTTTCAAACTTTTTTGGCATTTCATATGACATGAATATTTTTTAAATACGTTCATTGCACTTAGGGGATGTTCAAATGATTCCCAAAAAAATCAAAATCGAAAAAGACTAAAAAATTACCAAGGGTACAAACAATGTAAGGAATCCACACATTCTTCGTACCCTTCCTATTCTCCAATTCTTTGAACTTTTGAAAACATTTTGGGAATTCATACGGCTTGGATAATGTTTAAATAGGTTCATTCCACTTAGACGGTGTATAAATGATTTCCGAAAAAATCAAAATCCAAAAATACTAAAAAATTACCATGGGTACGAAGAGTGTGAGGAATCCTCACATTCTTATTACCCTTTCTATTCTCCACTTCTTTAAAGTTTTAGATTTTTTTTGGCATTTCATATCACTTGGATATTATTTAAATAGGTTCATTACAGTTATGGGTGTTACAATGATTCCAAAAAAAAATTAAAATCCAAAAAAACTAAAAAATTACCAAGGGAATGAAGAATGTGAGGAATCCTCACATTCTTCGTATCCTTCCTATTCTCCACTTCTTTCAACTTTTTTTTTTTTTAAAAAAAATGGAACTTAATATGGCTTGGATATTATTTAAATAGGTTCGTTACACTTAGGGGGTGTTTAAATGATTTCCGCAAAAATCAAAATAAAAAAAATACTAAAAAATTACCAAGGGTACGAAGAATGTGAGAATTCCTCACATTCTTCGTACCCTTTCTATTGTCCACTTCTTTGAACTTTTCAAAAAATTGGGACTTCATATGGTTATGATATTGTTTAAATAAGTCAATTACACTTAGGAGGTGTTCAAATGATTCCCGAAGCAATAAAAATCTAAAAACACTAAAAAATTACCATGGGTACGAAGAATTTGAGGAATCCTCACATTCTTCGTACCCTCCCCATTCTTCACTTCTTTGAACTTTTCAAAAAAAAAAAATTAGCATTTCATATGACATGGTTATTGTTTAAATAGGTTCATTACACTTAGGGGGTGTTCAAATCATTCCCCAAAAAAAAAATCCAAAAATACTAAAAAATTACAAAGGGTACAAAAAATGTGAGGAATCCTCACATTCTTTGTACCCTTCCCATTCTCCACTTCTTTGAACTTTTTGAAAAAAAAATTGAGACTTCATATGGCTTGGATTTTTTTTAAATAGGTTCAATAAACTTAGCAGTTATTCAAATGATTTCTGGAAAAATCAAAATCCAAAAATACTAAAAAATTACCAAGGGTATGAAGAATGTTAGGAATCCTCACATTCTTTGTACCCTTCCCATTCTCCACTTCTTTGAACTTTTCAAAAAAAAAAAAAAAAATCGGACTATATATGGCATGGATATTGTTTAAATAGGTTCATTACACTTAGGAGGTGTTCAAATGATTCCTGAAAAAATCAAAATCTGAAAATATTGAAAAATTACCAAGGGTACAAAGAATGTGAGGATTTCTCACATTCTTCGTACCCTCTCCATTCTCCACTTCTTTGAACTTTTCAAAAAAATTTCACATTTCATTTGACTTGGAATTCTTTTTTAAATATGTTCATTACAATTAAGAGATGTTCAAATGATTCCAAAAAAAATCAAAATAAAAAAATACTAAAAAAATTATCAAGGGTACGAAGAATGTGAGGAATCCTCACATTCTTCATACCCTTCCTATTCTCCACTTCTTTGAACTTTTCAAAAAATTTGGGATTTCATATAGCTTGGATATTGTTTAAATAGGTTCATTACACTTAGTAAGTATACAAACTATTTTGAAAAAAATAAAAATCCAAAAAATAATTCAAAATTAGCAAGCGTGCGAAGAATGTGAGGAATCCTCACATTCTACATACCCTTCCTATTTTCCACTCATTTGAACTTTTCAAAAAAAATTGGGACTTTATATGGTTATGATATTGTTTAAATAGGTTCATTATACTTAGGAGGTGTTCAAATGATTCCCGAAAAAATCAAAATCTAAAAATACTATAAAATTACCAAAGGTACGAAAAATGTTAGGAATCCTCACATTTGTTGTACCCTTCCCATTCTCCACTTCTTTGAACTTTTCAAAAAAAATCAGACTATATATGGCATGGATATTGTTTAAATAGGTTCATTACACTTAGGAGGTGTTCAAATGATTCCCGAAAAAATCAAAATCTGGAAATACTGAAAAATTACCAAGGGTACATAGAATGTGAGGATTCCTCACATTCTTCGTACCCTCTCCATTCTCCACTTCTTTGAACTTTTCAAAAAAAATTCACATTTCATATGACTTGGAATTCTTTTTTAAATATGTTCATTACGGTTAGGAGGTATTCAAATGATTCCAAAAAAAATCAAAATCCAAAAATACTAAAAAAATTACCAAGGGTACGAAGAATGTGAGGATTCCTCACATTCTTCGTACCCTTCCTATTCTCCACTTCTTTGAAATTTTCAAAAAATTTTGGGACTTCATATGGCTTGGATATTGTTTAAATAGGTTCATAACACT
Source organism: Vitis riparia (assembly GCF_004353265.1). NCBI lineage: Eukaryota > Viridiplantae > Streptophyta > Magnoliopsida > Vitales > Vitaceae > Vitis > Vitis riparia. The sequence goes on along the minus strand of NC_048435.1, from coordinate 13,203,488 downwards.
TAGGAGGTGTTCAAATGATTTCCAGAAAAATCAAAATCCATAAAATACGAAAAAATTACCAAGGGTACGAAGAATGTGAGGAATCCTCACATTATTCGTACCCTTTCTATTCTCCACTTCTTTAAACTTTTCAAAAAAAAATTGGGACTTCATAAGGCTTGGATATTGTTTAAATGGGTTCATTACACTTAAGAGGTGTTCAAATGATTCCTGAAAAAATCAAAATGTAAAAATATTAAAAAATTACAAAGGGTACGAAGAATATTAGGAATCCTCACATTCTTCATATTCTCCACTTCTTTGAACTCGTCAAAACATTTTGGCATTTCATATAACTTGGATATTTTTTAAATAGGTTCATTACACTTAGGGGGTGTCCAAATGATTCCCGAAAAAATAAAAATCCAAAAATACTTAAAAATTAGCAAGGGTACGAAGAATTTGAGGAATCCTCACATTCTTTGTACTCTTCCTATTCTCCACTTCTTTAAATTTTTCAAACATTTTTAGGACTTTATATGGCTTGGATATTATTTAAATAGGTTCAATACACTTAGGGGTTGTTCAAATGATTTCTTAAAAAATCAAAATCCAAAAATAATAAAAAATTACCAAGGGTACAAAGAATGTGAGGAATCCTCACATTCTTTTAATCCTTCCCATTCTCCACTTCTTTGAACTTTTCAAAAAATTTTGGGGCTTCATATGGCTTGGATATTGTTTAAATAGGTTTATTACACTTAGGAAATGTTCAAATGATTCCTGAAAAAAATCAAAATATGAAAATACTGAAAAATTACCAAAGGTATGAAGAATGTGAGGAATCCTCACATTCCATTCTCCACTTCTTTGAACTTTTCAAAACATTTTGGCATTTCATATGACATGGTTATTGTTTAAATAGGTTCATTACACTTAGGGGGTATTCAAATCATTCCCTAAAAAATCAAAATCCAAAAATACTAAAAAATTACAAAGGGTACGAAAAATGTGAGGAATCCTCACGTTCTTGTATCCTTCTCATTCTTCACTTCTTTGAACTTTTCAAAACATTTAGGGACTTCATATGTCTTGGATATTTTTTAAATAGGTTTATTACACTTAGGAGTTATTCAAATGTTTTCTGGAAAAATCAAAATCCAAAAATACTAAAAAATTACCAAGGGTACGAAAAATGTTAGGAATCCTCACATTCTTTGTACCCTTCCCATTCTCCACTTCTTTGAACTTTTCAAAACAATTTTGAACTTCATATGGCTTGGATATTGTTTAAATAGGTTTATTACAGTTAGGAGGTGTTCGATTGATTCCCAAAAAAAATAAAAATCTCAAAATATTAAAAAAATTACCAAGGGTACGAAGAATGTGAAGAATCCTCAGATTCTTCGTACCCTTCGCATTCTCCACTTCATTGAACTTTTCAAAAAAATTTGGGACTTTATATGGCTTTGATATTGTTTGAATAGGTTCATTACACTAAGGCGGTGTTCAAATGATTCCCAAAAAAACAAAATCTAAAAATACTAAAAAATTACCAAGGGTACGAAAAATGTGAGGAATCTTCACATTCTTCGCACCCTCCCCATTCTACACTTATTTGTACTTTTCAAAATTTTTTAGAATTTCATATGACTTGGATATTGTTTAAATAGGTTTATTACACTAAAGGGGTGTTCAAATGATTTCCGAAAAAATTAAAATCCAAAAAGACTAAAAAATTACCATGGGTACAAACAATGTGATGAATCTTCACATACTTCGTACTCTTTCTATTCTCCACTTCTTTGAACTTTTCAAAACTTTTATGGACTTCATATGGCTTGGATATTTTTTAAATAGGTTCATTATACTTAAGGGTTATTCAAATGATTTCAGGAAAAATCAAAATCCAAAAATACTAAAAAATTACCAAAAATACAAAGAATATGAGGAATCCTCACATTCTTCATACCCTTCCTATTCTCCACTTCTTTGAACTTTTCAAAAAAATTTGGGACTTCATATCACTTGGATATATTTTCAATAGGTTCATTACACTTAGGAGGTTTTCAAATGATTCCTGAAAAAATCAAAATCTAAAAATACTAAAAAATTACTAAGGGTACAAAAGAATGTGAAGAATCCTCACATTCTTCGTACCCTCCCCATTCTCCACTTCTATGAACTTTTCAAAAAATTTTGGGACTTCATATGGCTTGGATATTGTTTAAATATGTTCATTATACTTAGGAGGTGTTCAAATGTTTCACGAAAAAATCAAAATCCAAAAATACTAAATAATTAGTAAGGGTACGAAGAATGTGAGGAATTGTCACATTCTTCGTACCTTTCCCATTCTCCACTTCTTTGAACTTTTAAAAAAGAATTGGGACTTTATATGGCTTGGATATTGTTTAAATGTTTTCATTAGTCTTAGGAGGTGTTCAAATGATTCCCGAAAAATCAAAATCTAAAAATACTAAAAAAATTAGGAAGGGTAGAAAGAATGTGAGGATCCACATTCTTCACTTCTTTGAATTTTACAAAACAATTTGGAACTTAATATGGAATGGATATTGTTTAAATAGGTTCATTACACTTAGGGGTTGTTCCAATGATTCACAAGAAAATCAAATCCAAAAATACTAAAAAGTTACCAAGGGTACGAAGAATGTGATGAATCATCACATTCTTCGTACCATTCTTATTCTCCACTTCTTTGAACTTTGAAATTTTTTTTGACACTTCTTATGGTTTAGATATTGTTTAAATAGTTTCATTACACTTAAGAGGTGTTCAAATGTTGTTCAAAAAAATAGAAATCCAAAAATACTAAATAATTAGTAAGGGTAAGAAGAATGTGAGGATTCCTCGATCACATTCTTCGTACCCTTCCCATTTTCCATTTCTTTTAACTTTTCAAAACAATTTGGCATTTCATATGACTTGGATATTGTTTAAATAGGTTCATTGCACTTAGGAGGTGTTCAAATGATGCCCGAAAAAAATCAAAGTTCAAAAATACAAAAAAATTACCAAAGGTACGAAAAATGTGAATAATCCTCACATTCTTCGTACCCTCTCCATACTCCACTTTTTTTAACTTTTCAAAAAATTTTGGGACTTCACATGACTTGAATAATGTCGAAATAGGATCATTACACTTAGGGGTGTTCAAATGATGCTCGAAAAAATCAAAATCCAAAAATACTAAAAAATTACCAAGGGTACGAAAACTGTGAGGATTCCGCACATTCTTCGTACCCTCCCCATTCTCCACTTCTTTGAACTTTTCAAAAAAAATTGGGACTTCATTTGGTTTAGATATTGTTTAAATATGTTCATTACATTTAGGGGGTGTTCAAATGATCTTCATTTTTTTTTTTTTTAAGATTTGAAATTTATTTTGACCTCATATGACTATAATATTGTTTAAATAGGTTAATTACACTTAAGGGGTGTTTAATGGATGCAAAAAAAAAAAATCATAATCCAAAAATACTAAATAATTGGTATGGGGGATAAGAATGTGAGGATTCTCTATTCTCTGTTTTTTTTAACTTTTAAAATTTTTTGAAAAATCAAAATGACATAAAAATTAGCGAGAAGTGTGAAATTCCATATTGTTACTAATTATATATATTTTTTATATTTTCAATATTTCAAAAAAAAATTTGTGTAATTAAATTTAAATCATAATAATTATTTTATTAATACAATTTTCAATTAATGTTGAGTATATAACTATCTTAATGTTTGAGCAATGTATACTTATTTCAATTTATTTCAATTTTTTTTTCATTTTTTTTATAGAAGTCTAATTAGACTTTCAATTCATTGAAATTATTCAATTATTTTATTTTTTTACTTCATAAACCAATTATATTGCTTTTTGCATTTTCAATATTCATCCAATTTTTTCCACAAATAATATCAATTGAAAATAAAATAAATTAACTAACTCTCAATTTATAAATTATGTTATCAATTTTTTTTTGTAGAATATTTGTATTTTTTAAAAATTATTCAATATGTTTCAATTTTTATAAAATAATTCATTAGATTATATAATTGGATGTTGTAAAGAATTAAAACTTTTGTGTTACATTGGATTTTTTTTTTTTCTTTTTTATTTTTTTTGCATGGGAGTTGACCAGTTGGTAACCCACGTAACAAGTTTTTTTTTTTTCTTTTTATTCACAACCCTCACATGTGGCAAAATGTCATTGGTGCAAAATTGGAGGTATAGTACCGAAAAGGATTATATGGATACCAAAGCATGACCCTTTTATGATTCCCTAATCTGAACCTGTTTCTTTTCCCCTCTTTTTTGGTTACACACAAAGTGCAACCATTTTATGAGATTTGAAGAAATCATAAGTTTTTTTAGGAAATTTATTGTTAGCTTGTGACTACTAATACTATATATATCATTAAAGCTTTTATGTCATTCCTTTCAAAATCATTAATACAAACTAATAGAATTTCTAATGATTAATTTAAGAAGTTCTTGAGTGAAACTAATTTTGTATTTGGCATTGAAGTAATGACTGTGGATACAGACAGTAGTATTTCCTGACATAGACACGAGGCATTTAGCTTTCTGACCCGAAGTCAAAATATCAGGCATGAAAATATTTCTTTGTGAATTTTATATATTTAAAAAAAATGGATTTATTTTGTTTAACTTTTTTTATTTATTCTTTTTGGTACATGGGAGCATCCTAGAGAATAAAATAGAGAAGAAAGGTTTTGTAAACAGCATACATTTTTCGCTTCTTCTGTTAGTCATGAAATAAATCCATGTTTCCATTCTCTGTGTATCTCCTTTTTCTCAGTAATATCTGTCTTATCTCATGACATTTTGTTTTTCATGAGCGAAGAGTGTCTATATTGATCTTCCTAACTGAACTATAGAACCTATTTCCACACGGAAATATTTTTTGTTTGGTATTTCCACATGGAAATATGAATGCAGGAAATCTTAAACACGATATTGTCAACAGAGAAAGAAATTCCAAAGGATTTACGAGTTCTTTGAACACTTCAGCAAATTGGAGAGTTTTCATCAGCTATGTTCTAAAAATCTTCTTTTGTGTTTTAGACTAAAAGAATTAATTTTTCAATTTGGGTTGGGAAGTGCCTAGAGCCTGTTCGATCAGTTCAAACTGTCAGAAAAATGGTGGTGAAGGTTAAGGTGAAAGGAGGGGTAGCTTTTGAAGATTTAGTATCGCATAAAAATATGGCTTGTTTTTTATGTTCTAGTCCCACTGCCATTGGTTTTTTTTTTTGCATATTTTAATATCAAAAGTTGCTCGTTCCTTGAAGGATATGCCCTTACCCGCTGAGCAATGGATACTTCGTGAGATTCTGGTTAAGTAATTGAAGAGAATCTGGCGATGATGGTGATTTGGGTGCTTAATATCTACATTTTTTTTTATCATGCTTTTGACTTCCATTGAAATTATTTCACATTCTGTTAGAACTTCCTCAAGTTTTTTGCCCTGTTTGACATGGATTTCTGAAAATCAATATGCCTTCCTTAGGATTCTGATGTATTTGTCAATATCAGCTGCTATGCTCTTGGTTGTTGTGATGAAAACAATAGATCAATTTGATGTCTTTTTGTAAACAAAATGCAGATACACATGCAAGTTGTTAAAGTATGGTATTGTTTTGTGATGCTGAAGACTCCGGGATTTGTCATATTTCAGAAACCTGTATAGCTACAGAGATTCTGAAGAACGGTGCTGAGAACTATGAACTGTTGATCATATTTTGAACTTGAATTGATAAACCATGAATTTTTAGAAGAGACTGTTGTCAGTAGCATTGGTTCTTTTAGCTGATCGGCTTACAGAAGCAGTCATATCATCCTCTGTGTTTAAGGACAAGCAGGTGAAATTAATCTTTCTAATTTTTTTATTACAAGGATAGCATATCTCTCTCTCATTTTGCAGTGACAAATGTGGGTTGGCTTTTCATTATGGTTTCTAAAATGGTTTGATTAATTTTCAGGTGGCATTGCACTTACTATCAGAGAAAGAAAGGAATGACCTAGCTCAGTTAATTAATGCTATGGTGTCCTATTCAATAACATACAAGAACATGAAATCCGATCCTCTACTCAGTACCCAGCTACATGAAGCAGCTTCAGATGGCTTGTCACTTCCTTTGATCCCCCAATTGCTGACTTTGTAATCTTCACGGTTTTAATTACATTCATTGTCTTGTCCTAATGTCTTTACTTTGGCATTGAACAGGGATTTAGTTGGGGTCATTATGCTCTTGGTGTAGCTGTCAAGCAGCTTTTGATGCATGAGGTGAGTAATTAATTTCTTGAAGCTGGGGTTCTAGTTGATCGTATTTAATAGCTTCATCTCCTTAAGTCAAAGTAAGTTGGCTTAGGGAAAACAAAGATATCTTGGTCTGTGAGGGGCGTGGTTTGGACTTTAGGAAAAAGAGAAAAGCCTTCTATCTTTTTCATAGCTTCATCTCCTTAAGTCAAAGTAAGTTGGCTTAGGGAAAACAAAGATATCTTGGTCTGTGAGGGGCGTGGTTTGGACTTTAGGAAAAAGAGAAAAGCCTTCTATCTTTCTCATAAGGAAAATTGTAAGGAGTTCTTTTTTAACAGCTTATGCAATGGGATGAGTGAAAGCAAAATATAAATGCCTTATGCTTTTTTTCTTTATATGTAATTTTATTCCCAAATAGAAACTTTCTGTGACAAATTCATAATGTTCACCATAGACACCTTACAATATGATTAAAATTGTAGGTTTCTAATATATGTTACAACATGCCTTGGTCTGAAAGAAAACCTCAAGAATAATGGCATGCCAAATGCATTAAACATCAATAGGGTCAGTCTCATTAGCTTTATTTTTCTTTGCTTTTTTTAAAGCTCAGCACTTGATGTATATGCTTGTTGGATGAGTGTGGGAGAGGATACTATGTTCCAGTTCCTTGAGATTGATATCCATGTCAGACACCATACCTATATGCCAATGTCTTGTTACATAAGATTTTTTATTATTTTTTGACAGGTTTCAGTTTCTGATGCAAATTCCAATGCATGAAATTTTGGCATAAAACCTTATCTAAATGTCAAGGTGTGGGATCACTTTGAGTGTTGGACTTCAATGGCCTTGAGCTCTTAAAGTTGTCTAAGTGCATGTTCGTTGAGTTTCTTATAAAGATACACATTGAGGCACCAGTTTCTCTTCAATGAAATTGCAACTAGAAGAATATTATAGAGGATCCTTTATTTTGTAGTTTGTGTTCCTGGTGTTTTCTTGTCTCAAACAAAGGCTCTTGCAAGAGCCTGAAGTCTAGAAATTTACAAACAATAGAACCTACCAAACACTTACCATTGTAATACAGATCCTTAAACCACCAAGAACTCCTAAGGCTCACTAAAACATGACTGCTCTACCAAAGACAGTGAGAAATAGATATTTTGTAGACTTAGTGGGGTGGAGCACTATGTCACAAGATGATTCAAATGACCTTCCCCATGGGCTTATATAGGAGGTGGGAAGCTTCTAGAGACCCCTAAAGACATCTACACTTAGCTACAAAGTGGAAGAGTATGGAAGCTTCTAGAGAAGGCTAGAGATGTCTACACATCTCTACACTTGGCTAGGAGAGCATTAGAATAGTGTGGGGTGTTCTAGAATCTTCCAAAGTCATCTTGTACATACCCTTGTACATAGACTAGTGTAGGAGCTTCTAGATTATTCTTGATTTGTAAGGAACCCTTCAAGGTTCTAAAGACTTCCTAAGGTGCCTATAAATAGGTTAAGGCCTCATTTGGCCAGGGCACCTCCCAAAACCACCCAAGAACCTAACCAACCAAGCGAGTTCCAAAGCACTTGTAAAGCTTCCTTTAAGAAATAAAAGTTTCCATTCTTTAAGAGTTTTCAACTACGCCTTCTAAAGATTCCAAGTCATGAGCATCTTAGCTTAGCAAGCTAAGCATCGGGAGTAAGGCTGACTTAGCAAGATCAAGGGTTTAGCTTGTCTAAGTGCCGCACGAGCTTAGAAAAAGACTAAGTCCGTGACAATTGGTATTAGAGCATGGTTGCGAAGCAAGCATTGTGAAGGAAGCATGTCAGGGTCCAACGTTGAGGACGCTAATGAGCAAACTCGTGGGAAGGAGACCGAGCCTATTACACGGGGTAAGGGCAGGAAGGATAAATCTCATGATGTTGTTGCCAACATGGAGGCAAGGTTAGCCAAGGTGAAGCTAGCCATGACAGACACTCGGAAGGGATTGGACTTGATCGAGCAAGGCATGGAGAAGGGTATGAAGGATCTTAGGGAACAGATCCAAGACCTTTATGAGGGGATGCTAGTCTCACAGGTTCAGCCAGTGTCGCACGAGGAGTTTGTGTCCTTCCAAGAAAAGGTCTTGAGCATGCTTGTTATCATGGAGTCAAGGATGGAGGCCTTGGCTACTCGAATGGAGTCCTGAGACCAGGAGGTTAGGCAGGAGTTGGCCATCTACAAGGTTTCTGTATCGACACGAGTCATGGCTACACAGGAGGCATCTAGGGTGAAGGTGCCGAAACCATAAGTGTTTAGTGGCAAGTGGGATGCCAAGGAGTTGGACAACTTCTTATGGCATATGGAGCGATACTTCGAGGCTATCGCACTGACTGATGAGGCGGCTAAGGTAAGGACTACAAATCTCTACCTTACTAACACAACTACTCTATGATGGTTTCGGAGGTTTGCCGATATGGAGAAAAGAATTTACACCATAGAGACGTGGGAGGACTTCAAGAGGGAAATCAAGAGGCAATTCTACCCTGAGGACGTGGGCTTACCTGGCTAAGAAAAACATGAGGCGTCTCAAGCACACAGGCTCGATACGCAACTATGTCAAGGAATTCTCTTCACTCATGCTTGAGATTTCTAACATGACTGAAGAGGAGTTGCTATTCAACTTCATGGATAACCTACAAGGGTGGGCCGAGCAAGAATTAAGGCGCCAAGGTGTTCAAGACTTAGACACTACTACGACAGTAGTAGAGTCTTTAACAAATTACAAGAGGGGAAACTCCTCCAAGGTTGAGTCTTTGGAGGATAGCCACGCCACGAGTGGAGGAGACGAGGTTTCAAAGGACCATAATGCTCCTAGAATGGGATCAGGAAAGACACATAACGTCCAGGAAGGAAAGGGTAAGGCAAAAAGGAAGGAGTTACGCTTAAAATCAAATGCTTCTTATGTGATGGTCCACATTAGGCACAAGATTGTCCAAAGAGGAAGGTGCTCGATGCCATGATTGAGAAGAGGGAACAAGAAGACAAAGCACATATGAGCTCGATGCAGTTGCTAAGTGCCCTCCAAGTCAACCCAAAGCCTAATACACCTAGGATCTCCTTACTATCAGGGGTACAAGTAAATGAGGCAAAAGGGGAGCAAGCTGAGGTAGCCCACACGCACATGGACAAGGTCACTAAGGAAAAGGTGAACTCGATGGGCAAGAGGAAGCAACATTCCAAGCATCGAAAGTGCATGAATTTGCATCCATCCGAGGCCTCACAAGAGAAGGAGATGAAGAATATCTTGGCTAAATGGGTCACCAGGAGACAAGGGGTCCTTCCTATGATAAAGTATCTACTCCAATGGAAATGACTACCTAAGAGGTAGGTAAGCTAGGAATATGCGGATGCCTTGAAAAGGTTCTACAAACACATCGAGAGGTTTCAAGAAGAGGCAACAACGAGGGCATCGATGGCATGGGTGAGGGAAAGTGTCACAAGATGCTTTAAATGACCTTCCCCATGGGCTTATATAGGAAATGGGAAGCTTCTAGAGACCCCTGGAGACATCTACACTTAGTTATAAAGTGGAAGAGTATGGAAGCTTCTAGAGAGGCCTAGAGATGTCCACACATCTCTACACTTGGCTAGGAGAGCATTAGAATAGTGTAGGGTGTTCTAGAATCTTCCAAAGTCATCTTGTACATACCCTTGTACATAGACTAGTGTAGGAGCTTCTAGATTATTCTTGATTTGTAAGGAACCCTTCAAGGTTCTAAAGACTTTCTAAGGTGCTTATAAATAGGTTAAGGCCTCATTTGGCCAAGGCACCTCCCAAAAACCACCCAAGAACCTAACCAACTAAGCAAATGAGTTCCAAAGCACTTGTAAAGCTTTCTTTGAGCAATAAAAGCTTTCATTCTTTAAGAGTTGCCTACTACACCTTCTAAAGCTTCCAAGTCGTGAGCATCTTAGCTTAGCAAGTTAAGCAATAGAAATAAGGTTGACTTATCAAGATCAAGAGTTTAGCTTGTCTAAATGTCACACAAGCTTAGGAAAAGACTAAGTCTGTGACAAATAGTTCACTAGTTCCTTAAAGAAAGGGGCCCAAGGTGGGTCAATAAAATTGGCTATAGCAGTAATGCAACTTATTCTTTTGTTTATAGATTTTTTTTTGTTTAATTTCAAGCTTTACTTTAAGGTAAAGAGCAAAATAGTTAACCTTTTGAAATCAGCTTTGGATTTAGGTTATCATGGTTAAATTGATTCTTTGATAGTAGGTGAGTAAATGTCTCTCTTCTTCTTACTTGACTAACTGTTGTGGATCCGTCTCTTTTGTCTTACCTTTCTTCAGCTAGTGCTATTATGTTCAACTTTGCTTGACGAGCCCTCCATTGGCTTCCTTTTTTTCCTTTCATTAGTATTAGCAAAGTATCTTGACTATTTCAATGAGCTTTATGTTGCCTTCTTAGCCTATTTGCTTTAGCAGCATGGATTGTTTTGCTTGTTGGGTTCCATGTGGTATTATTTCTTGCTTTGTTTGAAATTCCATAGGCACCCTTGGTAACCATATCAGATATAAACAAATGTTTCTCAAAGTTTTCCTCATTTTACTTTCATATCCTTTGTTATCGTCTAAATAAATGGGTTGTACACCGAATCATAAACCCGTAAGAAGAAAATTGAGTGAAGGAACCTACCTTAGTGTTGTCCTCCAATAGAAGAGGCCCATTGCATAAATGAAGATAGAGGTTGTAATGACTGAGTATTTTAAGCCACATTGGAATTTCAAGTGTGAAAAGTCTTCTATTGGATAGTGGTTGAAAAGTTTTTTTTTAAAAAAAAAAAGTGATTGGAGAACACATGTCAATTTTGGATTAGTATTTTATTGGTCAATTAAGCAAGTTGAATTTTTTGTGTCATGTCAACTTTATTATAGAAAATTTCTTAAGATCGTAGAAATTGAAAATTTTTGAAAACGAAAAGCGAAAAAAAAAAAGTAAACAAAAAATGAAAAAAAAAAGAATTAATTAGAACAATTAAGTAAAAATTAAATTAAATTACTTACTAATGAATTAGAGAAAATTAAAATTTTTGGGATGGTGTTTGATAATGTATTGATTGTTGTTTAAAAAAAATGAATTAAGAAAGTGAAATGAATTGAATTGAAAAAGAAAAACTAAATTAATATAATATATATATTGTTGGGATGGGTTGCCGCCACTTTTAGTGGCTATTTGGTAAAAAAAAAAAGTCGCAAAAAGGGAGGGGTCGGCAGCGATAGGGAAAGTGACAATGTCGTTGCTTTTCGCCCAACCGTTTGGATGGCCAAATATCATCCTTTTCACGTGAAATTTCAGGGGAATACTCTACTCGACACGAGGAACATTCATAAGGTGGCAGATTTTGTTTTCAACTGTTGGATCGTTAGATCTATAGTAGGGAGATTTAACTTTAAAACTTTAATTTAATGTTTTTTTCTTTAAAAAAAAAAAATTATAAACCTCGTAGTTGGAAGTTAAATAAATGATATTTGTAATATCAGAAAGTTTATTGGGTGATTTAAGATTTCTTTTTTCTTGAAATTTTTGTGATAATTAGGTAATTTTATTTTGGAGAAATAATTATATTTGATTATTAAAATTATTGAGATTGTTGAAAAATTTTGGAATTTTGGCATGGGTTATGTTTAATCGATATTTGAATTATTGAAAATTTATTTTGTTGTTTTTGAAAATTTAATTGTAGAGAAATAATTATATTTGATTATTGGAATTGTTGGAATTGTTGAAAAATTATGAAATTTTGGTATTGATTACGTTCAATTGATATTTGAATTATTGAAAATTTGTTTAGTTGCTTTTGGTAATTTTATTGTGAAGAAATAATTATATTCGATTATTGGAATTATTGGGGTTGAGAAAAAATTATGAAATTTTGGTATAGATTATGTTTAATTGATATTTAAATTATTAAAAATTTATTTAGTTGTTTTTGGAAATTTAATTGTAGAGAAATAATTGTATTTGACTATTGGACTTGTTGGGATTGTTGAAAGATTATGGAATTTTGGTAATGATTATGTTTAATTGATATTTGAATTATTGAAAATTTATTTGGTTGTTTTTGGTAATTTTATTGTCGATAAATAATTATATTTGATTATTAGAATTATTGGAGTTGTGGAAAATTGTGGAATTTTGGTATTGATTATGTTTAATTAATATTTGACTTATTGAAAATTTATTTGGTTGCTTTTGGTAATTTTATTGTAGAGAAATAATTATATTTGATTATTGGAATTATTGGGGTTGTGGAAAAATTATGGAATTTTGGTATTGATTATGTTCAATTGATATTTGAATTATTGAAAATTTATTTGGTTACTTTTGGTAATTTTATTGTGGAGAAATAATTATATTCGATTATTGGAATTATTGGTTGCGGAAAAATTATGGAAATTTGGTATAGATTATGTTTAATTGATATTTGAATTATTGAAAATTTATTTGGTCATTTTTTTGTAATTTTATTGTGGAGAAATAATTATATTTTATTATTGGAATTGTTGGAATTGTTGAAAATTTATGAAATTTTGGTATAAATTGTAATTTTAATGATATTTGGATAACTAAGAATTTTATTTTATATTTGTGATACTTGTGAATGAGGATAATTAACCTCATTGCATTTCATTTGCATTATGGTTGTGTGAAAGAAAATAAAAACTGTAAAAAGTGCATGAAATAGAAAAAGAAAGAAAAATAAAATAGTAATGAAAAATAAAGGTTTGTGTGAGGCGAATTAAGAAAGGAGTGAAATTCCTAAGGTGAAAGACCCAAAAATCTACCCTGGGAAGACTCCGAATGGGGAATGTATTTGGGTACGGACATGTGTCATTTGATGAAAGCCTGAGAACGATAGTGCATTGTATGACTATGTGTCACATATCCACATGCATTTTACTTAATTGTTGAAAATTGTTGAATTGTTATAATTATAGAAATGAAAATGTTTGGGTTGATCAATTATGGTGGAACGTTTATTTTGTGTTCACTTGAACCTTAGTAATCCCAACTAACCCCTTGGGTGTAAGGCACCCTATTAAGCAATGTGGAATGCTCACCTCTTTCTTCTTAAATCTTTTTAGATGCAGATGTAGCTCTTAATGATCAGCAAATGAGACAGGGAGGGCTTGAGGATGCCTTAGGAGATTTTGAAGCAGCTTAGAGGATTTTGTTATCCTTGGTTGTGTTGGGTTATTTGAAAACATATTCTAGTGTATTATTAAACTATGTAATTGTATGTGGACTTGTTTTGGATTGAATTTGCTCATATTATGGACTTTCATTTTAGACTTGAGTTAAAGATCTTATTGTTATTGAATTTTCTTATTGCTCTTGAGTAGTTATCTGTATATTGATAAATTGAAATGTTAGTTGGAAGGAGCTCTAGTGTGATTTATGTTTAAAAAAAAAAAATTCAAAGCGTTTTGGTTTACTACCATCTTGGATTAGGAGGAACCCTTAGGGTTAAACCTTTGACCTAGGGTAATGGGCTAAATTCTGGGTCGCCCGAAATTTGGGTCGTGACAGAGGTCTTTCTTTGAAGAGAAGACTAAGGGAGACTCCAACTTTGAAATGAGTTCTTCATAATTTGATGGCAGAAATGAGTCCCACACGATATTTGAATTGGCAATTGATCGATATTCTGATAAAAGCACTGAGGATCTGGTCGCATCCCATGGTGAAGTCAGAAAAAGTATATGGGACATTTACATCGTCTAGTTGGTATTGACGAGTCCAAGTTATTGGGAGTGGCTTCCAGCGGTGTCATCTTTTATTTCATAAGCAGTTTTGAATCCATGTACAATAGCCAACTTAGCAACTATTTCCTCATTCTCATCAAATTTGTCAAGAATCAACAATATGGTACTCTTTGGTTCCTTAACCTTCAAAAGAAGCTTCTTCAGGAACCCCTACTTATCCGAACTTCACACTTGCCTAAACTCCACTAGTGCTCTTATATCAAGCAACTGAGCAGTGGGATCATCCCTCAATTTTACATAAGCATTCTTTGCAGACTCAACCCCACATGGTTAGGCTTCTTCGATTATTGAGACAACACCAATGGCACCCCAAAATCAAGGCCCCACCAGCTATAATTGTAGGATTCTTAGCTCCAAAGTTTATCACAGTGTCAAAGAAACCCACTGGCATCAAACTCAAAAGTGCCCTCAGAGTGGAGGTGCTCAGTGGTAAAAGGCTTTAAGTCCATTACAGGACTAAAATGAACTTTCTTATCAATATTTTGTCCAGAACATAAGGTACCTTGTGAACTATGAGCTATGATTTTGGCAAATCCCTAAGGATTTAAGACTAACCAGGTGTTCCCTTGTATCAACCGAGCTAGCCTTTTGCACATGGTGAAATTCAGTCCCTCATTAACTTGATCACTGGTTTGCCTTCCACCACCAAACTGTATAGTTGAAATTGAGCCAGTTGAAGTTGAACCCTCTAACTGATCGGCATAGTTAATCCCAATTTCAAACTTGATATAAACATGCCCATCAGATGAATTTGACTTCGAGGTTGGCCATCTCCAATCATGCCTTCCTTGACTTCCACTCTCTGATAACACCCAAAATGTCACTAACCCTCCTTCCTCATAACCACCATGACTAGGCGGTGCTCTTATCAATGTTGAAACTGCATGCCTTTCCATGTACTCGCTCATATTAGTTCTCAAAAAGAATCCTTCAGGAGTCTTCCCTCTCTTTATGTGTCCGAAGGTGAGGCCTGTCCAATGCTACAGATTTTTTGAAACAAAATCTGATTCTAGTGCTTCTTTATGCTTCCTGATGAACCCTCTGACACTGCCTTTTTCCCAGGGAGGTGAGAAGTGATCTACTCTTCATCTCAGTATAACCAGCATCCTCTGCAAGTGCTTTTGCAAGTAACTCAACTATTGATGGACCAGAGGTATTCAAGAACTCCCCAGTAGTAGATTTGAATGTATGAATTATGCCATCAGATACTTGGGTGATCATTTATGCAGCTTTTACACCAGTAGCTTTAACAATATCAACAGGTTGAAGAGCAGATACTATATTCTTTAATAAGTCAACTGCTTTGTCTAGAATGCTACTGCCTTTTGGAAACAAGGTCATTAGCAGGGGAAGAACCTTTAGATGAATCCTTCCTTGATGCCTTCTCAAGTATTTATCTCAAAAGCAAACAATGGTGAATCAGGTCCTTCAACTAGTACCAACATCAAAAGTTGCAACTAGGTCTGTTGCAACAATTCTTAGCAAATATCAATAGCAAGAAATCTTATACTGAAAAACCTTTCAATTTCCAGAGACTGGAATACTGACAACACAAACTCATACAACTTCAAACCCAGAGGATTCCTTTCTTCCACTAATGAATCTCCACTCAATTTAGCCTTTGCAGAATCCAGTGGTATTATTTGTATGTCAGGGTTAGAGTGTTGTCCCTGAAATAGAACCAGTAGTGCAAAGCCCCATAGAAATTGAAATTCTTCTGGCTCTAGTTCAACCATGCTATGCTTAGATATTGAATTCCATTAGTATTACCTTCTACCTTCTATGTCTTTGTAACCACCGCCATTATCCTGTCTCACATAGACTTGTGGATGCATAAACACATTTAGGAAACCTTTGGAAAGGTTACTCCAGAGGAACATTATTACAAGTAATCTCCCTAGAAACGTGGGCAAGTTGGCATCCCTATAAGGCATTCACCCAATATTGTACACTCTTCTGCTGCACAGATATAAGCTAAAACCAAGAACAAAGAATAAAACAACCCAAAATAGAGCATACCTAAAGAAAATAAACAAACCATTGAACAAGGGCTCATTTCATGTTGTAATCAATGGGCCTAGAACAGGTGAATCTAATAAGAATCAAGAGTATGATTCTCAAATATCTAGCTCATAGGTGAATCAATGCATCGGCTATGCATAGAAAGAATCAAAGAAACTAAAATAGAACCAAAATAGAGCATGCATGAGCAATCTTAAATTCAACAAAACAAGTGTATGGCCCTTGATGTCCACACCCAAACAAACTATGCCAAAAATTCAGTAAGAGAATGAGGAAGAACATAATATAAGTGAAAGCATAAAAGATAGCAGGGGTCATACCTGAGCAATCTCCACCCAAGCAAAGAATTGCTTGGCTTCTTGTATTTTTCCCTTTTTCTTGGCTGTAAGACCCCAAAGTGCTCTCTACTTCTTCCTCAAGTTGTTATCCTTCTCTTCTTTTCTTCAAGCCTTTCTTCTCTAGCCGAAAGTGTCCCCCTCAAGCTCTCTATGTAACTCTCAAAAGATGCTCCTCTCCTAGTTTTCTTTATCACCAAAAACCCACAAAGCAATCCCTTCTCTGTTCATAGCCCCTTCACTCTCCAAAAGTCCTCTGCCCCTAGACTCTCTATTTGTCTCTGGTTTTATTCTCTACCCTTTACTTTCAATTTTAGATAAGTTATTTGAATTAATCTTTGTTGTTTAAATTTTATGCTTATCAGATTATAGTAGCCTTATCTAAGTTTGAAAATAAAGATAGCTATCTATTTGGTAGTTATCCTAATTTTATTTTATTTTAGTTTAAATTCTAGTTTCCTAGATTTTGAGGATTCTATTGAAGAGTCCTAGTATAAATTATGGTTGTATGTTATTCTTTGGGGTAATGAAGATTTAATTAGCATACTAGTTTTTCCTCCTTCCCAATAACATGGTATCAGAGTCGATTCTTAGTTAAGGAAAAACAATGGTTAAAACAACCATGGCTGGAGCAAACAGAGGTAGTGTCATTGAGGAATCTACGGATACCTCTCAGATGCCCTCTACAATTGCTTCCACCATAGTCACTCCAGAAAATACCCATTACAAATTACAACAAAGAAACTGAATTGGAAGAATTTTCTCCAATGGTCAAGAGCGATTCTGCTGGTGATCCGAGGACGGGGAAAACAAGGCTACCTCGATGGCACGATCTTAGAACTAGTAAAGACAGATCCTTCATACACAACCTAGTTTGCAAACAACAATATTGTCATGTCATGGCTTGTGAACTCCATGAATGATGATATCCAAAACAACTACCTATGTTATCCAACCGTAAAAAAAAAAAAAAACTAAGACTCATTGAATCTCTCTTATTCAGACTTAAATAATTATGCCTAGTTTTTTGAGGTAAGAAATATGGCACGAAACTTAAACCAAGGAGACATAGACGTGGGCACCTATTTTACCTCTCTTTCAAAGTTGTGGCAAGAACTAGACCTAGCAAATGACTTTTAATGGACATGTACAGAAGATTGTGAACGGTTTAAGGCAAGAATTAACAAGGAGCGTATTTACGATTTTTTGGCTAGACTAAACCAAGACCTCGATGTTGTTCATAGTCAAATTCTAGCCATCAAAACCTAAAATTGAAGAAGTGTTTGCTGAAGTACGACGAGAAGAGACACGTAAAAGTGTGATGCTCAGTCCAACAAAGACCACTGTTTCGGTCCCATCTAGTGATAATTCTGCCCTAGCTGCTCGTGGAGTTGATGGAGCTCTTGGAGATGCCCATGGAGATACTCATAATACACGAAAAAGTGGTAATCTCTAGTGTGAACATTGCCAAAGATCTAACCATAATCGTGAAAATTGCTGGAAGTTGTATGGGAAGCCACAAAACTAGAAGGACAGCAAAGGAAACAGGAGTACTTCTCAGAACCTGAGAGGATTCTAGACTGCATAAGAACCTGGAAACAAGACTGGCGAGAATTTGTTAAATGTCTCACTAAATAAAGACCAACTTGAATAGCTTTACAAGTTGTTAACGCCATCAGCTGCTACTATCTCGCCTTCATTAGGACTTAACACATCTTTCTTGGCCCAAAAAGGTACTTTTTTTACTGCTTTAAGGAATACCACTAAAAAATTAGACCCTTGGATCATAGATTCTGGTGCTTTAGATCATATGACAGGGTATGCAGGTTCATTTTCTACTTATAATCCTGATTCAAGGCATATTAAGGTGAAAATTGTAGATGGTTCCCTTGAAACAGTTGCAAGGACTAGTACAATTGTTCTAAACCCTCATATCACCCTTTATGATGTTTTACATGTTCCTAAATTGGCCTGCAACCTACTGTCCATTAGCAAACTCACCAAAGATCTTGATTTCTCAATCCAATTCTTACCATCTCATTGTGAATTTTAGGAAGTGACTTCGGGGAAGAGGATTGGCAATGCTAAAGAGCTTGGTGGACTTTACTACTTTGAGGATGATAACTTTGAGAATAAACAAGCATCCACAAGAAGTTATGCATCTTCTTCTTTGTTTAGGAAAAAGGAAATAATGTTGTGGAATTTTAGGTTAGGTCACCCTAATTTTCAGAACTTGAAACATTTGTTTCCTTCTCTTTTCAAAAATAAAGATGTTTTTCCATGTGAAATTTGTCAACTTGCCAAGCACCAACGTTCTTAATATCCATCTCAAACTTATCAACCTTCCACACCATTCACCATGATCCATAGTGACATATAGGGCCCTTCACAAATGCAAAGCTTAACAGGAAAAAAATGGTTCATCACATTTATTGATGATCATACAAGAGTAACATGGGTTTATTTTTTGAAAGAAAAAAGTGAGGTTGAACAAAACTTCAAAATTTTCCATCTCATGGTCCAAAATCAGTATAATACAAGAATAAAAATATTACGTATTGATAAAGGTACTGAATACTTGAACACTTTACTTGGGGGGTATTTGCTGGAACGAGGAATCATTCACCAAAGATTGTGTGTAGGTAACCCTCAACAAAATGGAATTGTTGAGAGGAAAAATAGATCCAATCTCTCACGTTTACTACTAATGTACCAAAATATTTGTGAGGGGACTCAATCTTTACTGATTGCTACCTTATTAATCGCATGCCTACCTGTGTTTTGAGTTTCAAAACACCATTAGATATGTTCACCCACTTATACCCACGAATTCGAACTATAGGCTCCCTTCCCTTAAAAGTTTTTGGTTATAAGTCCTTTGTGCATATTAAAGACACCAATCAAAACAAGCTTGACCCAAAAGTTGTGTCATGTGTGTTTGTAAGATATTCGCCCACACAAAAGGGATATCGTTGCTATTCTCTTGAAAAAAGAAAATATTTTGTCATTATGGATGTCACCTTCTTCGAAAATCAACCTTACTTTCCCAAAATTTCACTTTAGGGGGAGAATGGGAGTAAAGAGAATTTTTGGGACTTGTTTCAAATCATAACACCAACACCTTTTCCAGTTTCTAAACCCCAACCAGAGTCAAACGAAACTCCTATTGCCCAGACCAATACCTTGGAACATCCACCTTTAAATCCCTCAATCACTCAATCAATCTCACTCAAAAACCTACCAACAATTTCTCCAAACCAACCAACAACAACAATCTCACTCGAAAACCTATCAGCAATAGCTCCAAACCAACCAGTAGCATCCGAACCTTCTGAGTTTCAGTCCACAGTAGCAGTAAAATATTTTCAGGTTCAACCCACAACAATAGCCAAACCTTCACAGCTTCAGTCCATAACAGCAATTGAACCTGTAGTGCCTACAATAAACTATAATATTAAGCTAGAGAGAGCTCAACAGCATCGATAGGAGCTTTGTGTTTATTCCCAGCATATTTGACCAAGAGAAGTAGAGTCCATGGTTTTTCAGCCCTGTCAAGAGTCGGATCCTACAGTTCTTCCTAAGGTAAATGATCTTAATCTTTCAATTGCGGTAAGAAAAGGAACCAGGTCTTGTACACAGCATCCTATCTCCAATTATGTTTGTTACAATCATCTTTCACCTTCATTTCAAGCTTTTATATCAAAACTTGCAAAAACAAAGACTCCAAGTAATATTTATGAGGCCTCGAACAAGTCAAAATGGAAGAAAGCAATCATAGAAGAAATGGCTAAGAAGAACCATACATGGGATATTGTTAACATACCAGAATGGAAAACACCAATTAGATGCAAATGGTGTTTGCTATAAAATACAAATCAGATGGATCCATAGACAGTTACAAGGCGAGATTGGTAGCTAAGGGATTCACACAAACTTACAGAATAGATTACCAAGAAACATTCACCCCAGTTGCCAAACTCAATACCGTAAGAGTTCTACTATCCCTTGCAACAAATCTAGACTAGCAACTTCAACAACTAGACATAAAGAATGTCTTTCTCAATGGAAACATGGAAGAAGAAGTCTACATGGACTTACCACCTGGTTTTGATAAGGAGCAAAAAGAAGGAAAAGTTTGTAAACTAAAAAATTCTCTTTACGGACAAAAATAGTCACCTCGAGCATGGTTCAAAAGATTCACGAAGGCCATTTTACAGCAAGGATATAAGCAAGCTCAAACTAATCACACCTTGTTTTTTCATCAAAAACATGGTAAAATTACTAGCTTAATTGTATAAGCGGATGATATTATACTGACTAAATTGAAAAAGAGGCTAGTTGTTGAGTTTGAAGTTAAAGATTTTGGATCTTTGAAGTATTTCTTAGGAATGGAAGTAGCAAGAAATAAGAGTGGCATTTTAGTCTCTCAAAGGAAGTACATCTTAGACTTATTAAAAGAGACTGGGATGCTTAGTTGTAAGTCAATCAATACTCCAATGGATCCATTGAAAAATATTGGTGAATTAGAAAAAAATTACTCCCATTGATACTAGAAGATATCAATGATTGGTGGGAAAATTAATATATATTTCCCATATAAGACCTGATATTGCTTTTGTCGTAAGCGTGGTAAGTCAGTACATGCATGCGCCATGCAAGGAGCATTTGGAAGCTATATACAAAATTCTAAAATACCTTACAGGGTCTCTGGGAAAAGGTTTATTTTTTAAGAAAGGTGAAACTCATACCATAGAAGGCTATACAGATCCAGACTGGGCAAGTTCTGTGGAAGATAGGAGGTCTACTTCCAACTATTGTACATTTGTTTGAGGCAACTTAGTAACTTGGAGGAGTAAAAATCAAACTGTAGTTGCAAGAAGTAGTGTTGAGGCGGAACTTCGGGCCATTGCTCATGGCATATGTGAACTCTTGTTGTTGAAACATTTGCTAGAAAAGTTGGGTGTAACAAGAATTATGCCAATAAAGATGTACTATGATAATAAAGTTGCCATAAACATATCTCACAATTCGGTTCATCACAATTGAACTAAACACATGGAGGTTAATTGTCATTTTATAAAAGAAAAGATTGAATATAGGACCGTCTACATGATCTATGTGCCCACAAGTGAGCAAGTTGTTGATTTACTTACAAAAGCTCTCACAAGAAGACCGTTTGAATAACAAATTATCAAGTTGGGCATGTTCAACCTGTACAACCTAACTTGAGGGAGAGTATTGGAAGTTAGAGTCAAATATCATTTGAATTCCTTTAGTTTTAGATAAGTTATTTGAATTAATTGTTGTTGTTTAAATTTTATGCTTATCATATTAGGAGTCTTATCTAAGTTTGAAAATAAAGATAGTTATCTATTTGGTAGTTATCCTATTTTTTTTTTAGTTTAAATTTTGGTTTCCTAGATTTTGAGGATTCTATTGAAGAGTCCTAGTATAAATTAGGGTTGTATGTTATTCTTTAGAGTAATGAAGATTTAATTACGGTGCATACTAGTTTTTCTTCCTTCCCGATAACAAAAACACATGCTCTCTAGCATCACCCCTCACAAAAAATGTGTTGTTCCCCCACCAAAAATGTGAGAAAAGGCTCCCGAAAGAGACAAAGGGCCTTTAAAAAAGAGAAAAAAGGAAGGCTAGGATGAGAACACGTGTGTGGACCCATATTTTTTACCTGCATTTTTCACGTGTGTTCCCACTCGATGGCGTGACTCACTTTTTATTTGTGAAATTTTGATTTTTGACAAAGGTTTTGAGTCACCACTTATTTTTTTTTTATTTTAAAAAAACAAAACAACAAAGAAACCCTAAGTGTGACTCCAAAAAAAAAAAAAAAAAACAAGACTGTGAAAAATCGAGTCAAGGTCCGAAGGATAGGTTACCTATCAGGAAGGTATGGTGATAAGTCGTAACACCCCTCTCTACACCCTAAAAATTAGGTCTCTACTAATGAAGTCGGGTAAGTGTGGCAATTGATTGGCTAATTGATGGATATCGAGAAATGAGAATAAAGTATCAAAGCAAGTGATGCATGATAACAAAGAATAAATAAATGAACAAAGTAGAGAAGGAAGTGCACCTAATGGAAAATGGGGTTAGTATATGAGTATAGAATAATCACATGTATATCTCAGAGTAAGCCAAAGTTGACATGTATCAATCAAGCATAGCAATTGAAATTGAGAGTGTCACAGATATTGGGCCCCACCACTACCCAATTTATTTGCATGAATTAATTTTCTAAAATTCCATCTTCCTGATAATCATGAAAAATGATCATAAGAATTTGGAGAAAATTCCATCATTTGGAATTATAGAATTTATCTATGTTTATTAAAATCGAGAAAAGTGTTAAAAAATCAAAGAAAATAAGAAAATGCATGCCCTAAGGGAAATGGCAACAAATTTTTTATTAAAATTGATTTTTATTAATCTAGAATCTCCTAATGATGAAATTTAAATATATATATATATATATATATATATATATATATATATATATATATATATATATATATATATATATATTAGTGGAAAGAAGTTCGAAAACCCAATTTAAGGCATGTAAATCCACACGATGAAACGCATCATGAGAATAGTATGCAACAAAGTGACCATGCAGGAGTGGGGTCCGAGGGTATGACTGAGACTGCACCACTGGTGGTTGCATGAGGAAACCGCTGCGGATTGCTGGTAGGCTGGAAAGGAACCGGCCATATTGATTTCAGAGTCCATGCTCACTAGGTTTTGGCGTACAATTTCATCAGCAAAGGCACTCCAACTCAACTCTGGTGTCTCAGAATTACAACTTGAATCATCAACAGAAGCTTGTGGTGGAGCAATAAGGTCCAGTTCCTGATCAGATTTCCTGCGCTGCTGCTCAGTTCCATCAGTTGGAGATGCATTCTCAGATTTATCAATATACTCAACTTCAGCTACTGAGTTGCTTTTCTGCATGACGATCACAAAAGGTCTAAAAACAAAACTGCTCTGCTCCTTCCACTTTTAGTTTCTGCACCCGTTGTTCCCCAGCTGGTACGCTATCACTTGTTCCAGCAAGACTCAAAATTGGCACAGTGACTGTAAACTCATCTATGCAGTCCAGGCGAGTTGCAGCAGGATGAGGCCCATATTTCCTGTTGCAGTCCCAACAATGCTGAACTGATCTCACCACCAAAACTCATGGGACCTGTTGGACCTGTTGGAACAGAGAAATGATGACCCAGGTAATCAGAACAACCTTTCCTGTTCAAAGTGTCCCAGAGAAAGATTGGAATATGGCCATTCCGGCTACTCATAGTTGTGGCATCCTTTGTTATATTTATATAAATATATATATATATATTGTTGATTAAAAATAAAGTGTAAGAAGAGTTACACTTTTGAAAAATAACTTTTGAAAATAAAGTGTAAGAAGGGTTACACTTTTAATGTGTGAATTAAACACAATGATTAAGTTTTGGAATGTTACAAAACTTAAGAGGTATTTACACATATGATTAAGTTTTGAAATGTTACAAAATTTGAAAGATTAAGGAAGACAATAAGTCTTCTCATCTTTGTAACTTTATAAAACTTAAGAGGTTAAGTGTAAGAGAGTTACACATTTGAGATTAAATCATGTTTAATGTGTGAATTAAACATATGATTTAATTTTTTGAATGTTACAAAGATGAAGAGATTGAGGAAGACAATGGGTTTTTTCTCATCCTTGTAACCTTTTTTCAACCCTAAGAGTGTTTTATATGACTTTTCTTCTTTTTTGAAAGCTTATGCAGAAAAGTGAAAAGGTTTGATCAATCCCAAGACTATTTCCATTAGTTCCCTAAAGATTTCTAGAAGTGGAAGGAAATAGAGTCTTTGGACAAAGTTCCAAGAACTTGTTTGAGTCTTTCTTGTGTTCTTCTTCTTCTTGTTCTTATTTTGTAACTTTGAGAGTTTTATTGTATCAAAGTGAATGTTTGAGAGTGTTTCTTTTCTCCATTGTATCCATATTTTCCTAACATCCTTTGTGGTGGCGTCCATGCATAATTTGCAAGAAGTGCATGTGCTGCACCACTCCCTTTGTGAGCTCCTCGTTCCCATTGGCATCTGACACTTCTTGAGAATCCTTGGTTTCAGAAACAGCCAATTTACTCTTTGTCCCGACAGAAGGGCTACTCTCCGAGAGAGGAGGATTTCTTCTAGATCGAGCAGGAGAGGCATCAGGTGACCGCTTCTTAGTTTCGGCAGTAAGAACAGATGACAGAACAGCTACTGCAGTGGCTTTATGTGATAAACCCTGGCCTCTACCAGATGGCCTTGGTGCAATAGCTTTATGAAGATATTCTAATCCATTTTCTGGAGGACTGGAATCAAAATCAGGTTCTCCATCAAGCAAAAAGGCTAGCCTCTGGAAACTACTGTAATCTTCATCACTGTCACTATCTTCACTGCACTCTTCTGGATCAGCATAGCTGTTTTCACCATGAACATTGAGACTATAAGCTGGGTCCAATGGATTCATGTTTTGCTGCAATGTTTCCTTTGAAAACTCTGATAATTCAGACAAAAGCAGGTTAGGACTTCTAACTAAGTAAGCTTTTGATTCATTTACGCTAGCACTTCAGAGAAAATTTGACAATGCAATAGCTGAGGATGAGAAGGGCGCGAGTGGAATTCTAGAACCAGATTTTCTCAAATAAAATGGGAGAATCAGGTATGAGTAAAGATACAAAACTCAATGAATTCGTCAGGTCATGAGAATTGGTTCATCGTAAGCAATGTGCTTCCCTGGGTTGCAAGAAGAACTGACATTTTCTCATTCAAGGTAGAAGAGAACCCAAGAGAAAGGCCAAACAGAGAGTTGCTATATGATTTCACAGAATATGTAAAGTGGACTGGTAGATTCCCCAAAAGAATTTGCTCCAGAAAGAGTCTTGTCCTGAATAGGCATTGCCTTGAAGAGTTCCTTTAAATGTGATGTTGAGTAAAGCCTTTGAAGACCATGGTGCATCAATTTCAAACTGGGCTTTGGTTTGAATATTAGGGCATAAAACCATTACTGCAACCACCCACTCCAACAGAATTACCAATGGGTCAGTTTCTCTAAAAATCACCGTGTGAATCAATCCACAAGACCGAGGCATCCCATCATCAGAATTTCCTAAGTTTTCAGCAAGTAGGCAAGCATTTGTGATTGATTCGACTCCACCAATGACAACAAACCCATCCAAATCAAACTTCACAGTTGTTTCTTCTTTTCCATGAATCTCAACTGGTATTCTTTCTGAAAGAATCATTTTCTTATGATGATCTGACAGTAAAACCCTTTTGCAAAAATGGCTCGGAGTTTTGGCTATCATCTGATTCCATTGCATTACCAGAATGGTTGCTTTGGTGAGGGGGGATTCAACAGAAACCACACATTCATGGCTCCAAAATTCAGCTTACCAGTAACCAGATGGAACACACGTTTTTCTGGTTCCTTGGCATTCATTTCTGGTCAGATTCTGGTGCCTATCCTGGCGGCACCCTCCAAACTTGCTTGATCACCAAATCCAACTTCAGACGCAAGGTCAGAATCAACATCATGCATCGATAGATCATCAGCATTAATTCCCAGCTCCCTAGAATAGCCATTCACCCAAGCAGCATTTTCAGTGCTTTCCTGAGATCCAGATGCTTCAACTAGTAGAGGCAGTGCCTCTGCATCAAATTTAGTAGATGCATTTGAGTGATCTAATGCCATAGGTATATCAGAAACATCTCTCCCTTGGGGAACTGACCCTCGATGCAAACATGTTCCCAGATAGCATTGTTAACCTGTTCCCCTCCACATCTATATTGATCCCAGCTGCTCAGAGCATCTCATGAACTGTCTGCACCAGTTCTGCAGCTGACACTCAACCATACTGGAGTTCTTTACCAGGTGGCAGCTATGAAGATGTCGTTCTGCCTCTTTCAGAACTTTCTAGCATGTCGGCATGCATCCTATTTTCAATAACTGGGGGACCACTCTTCAGCAAGGTTGCTGATGAGGAAGTTTGATTGTCCTTGTTATGTTCCAGAATGAGGAAATCTGAAATGAGAGAAGGGTCTCAGACATTCCTGGTGCAGTTTCCACTATGAATCTGTAGAGCGAAGCCTTCCAAGGTACTTTTCCTCGAGGAACAGCTCGAACCTTTCTTGCTTTGCTAGATCCTGAATAAGCTTCAAATTAGCCTCAGCAAGTCCTTCACTCTCGTTTCAATAATCCAACACTGGCTTTGAAACCCTATGGAATCAATTTGACAGAAGCATTGCCAAACCCATGGTGAACATCAGAGTTATTAAGATATCATTGAGGGTGCAGGGTCCCTTCAATGTGTCATTGAAATTTTCCAGGGCTCCAATTAGTAGACTCTTCGGAGTTAGAATCTGATGCCAAGAAGTCCACTAGAAAAAGAAATTGAGCTTTTTTTTCAAAAACATGAGATGGTTGTGAGAAATCATTTTCTAGTAAAAGCCCATCATTGGAACTCGTATACAGTTATTTCACAGTGAAGCTCATGGCCTCCGGCTCTTCGATGAAAGTCCTG
The DNA here is from genome assembly GCF_004353265.1 of Vitis riparia. Lineage (NCBI taxonomy): Eukaryota > Viridiplantae > Streptophyta > Magnoliopsida > Vitales > Vitaceae > Vitis > Vitis riparia. The sequence goes on along the minus strand of NC_048435.1, from coordinate 13,176,480 downwards.
ACATCCTTCCAATGTATGAACCCATACTTGTCGGTGCTCATAAATGAACTTAGAAGCATGGTTTGCCTTGATTTGTTACTTGGCAATTGAATTTGAATTAGGTTGCTGGCTTGAAGTTTGCCGACTGTCTACAAGGACCGCTGTTCCATTTTGGCTGAGGATGACATTGGATAATTACTAAATGCAGCAGGATATTTCACCAGCTCAGTTTTCTTTACTGGCATCTTCATCCGTTCGAACTCTGCTCTCAAACTTTCATTATGTTCTGCCAGCTCAAAAATTAAATCAATCTCTTCTGTGAGCCTTTCTATCTCAGTCGTGAGTGTAATGATCTCCTGTGAGAGAAGTCCATGAAATTCCTACTCATGCTTTTCTTGATATTCAAGCTGCCTGGGTTTATCCTCAGTTTCCAACATTGCTGAGGTGCAAAGTTTCTCCAAACATGAAGGTAAAGGGAGTCTCATTGAAAAGTACCTTGATGTGCTCTGTAGATAGGAACCATGAGGTGGAAATAAAGTTCACCTGTACGGTTTTATTGACTGTGATATCATAAGCAAGGTCATTTGAAACCTTCCATAGTACGTACATAAAATCATAGCTTGAACCGATGAAGCTGATTCTTGAATCATTGTAGCTATCCACAATTCTCTTCAGTGAGAGCTCGTTTGGCATATGGATATATCATCGAGATATATATGATTTTCCCAGTGATAGGAGAGCCTTCTACTGCAGAAAGAGACTTCTATGGCCTTCTTCAGCTTGTGTTGCTTCCCATATAAACTAATCAATGAAGCAATTGAAGCATCATCTGCTCTACAGCCTAGCTTGACCAATTGATCATTAAGACTCGGTGCTTTAGATATATCACCTTCTCTAATAAATTTGCTAATCGGTTGACTCGCCACTGATATACCACCAACATTCTTGAGCAGAATTTTGAAATTTATTGCATCTCACAAGCACTGCCTGTAAGAATTTACATGCAATATATATTCGATCCAAAGTATATGAACTTTTGCAACATGAATCAAATCTGAAAAAGACTTAGGATCATCTACTTACCTCTAGCCATTGTTTTGAATTTCTGTAATTGATGCAAGTTTTTGATTTTCCAAGCTCTGATCTCTCTTATGAGATGGTGTATTACTGAAGATAAAAACAGCAAAGAGACGAGTTCGGGACCAAGAGTAATATATATAAATTGTGGTTTCCCATCAAACCACGTTGTTTGTGATTTGCCACCACTATCAGCAGTTTATGGAAAACTTCCTAAATTGTAGGGAAGTGAGATGATCTGGTGGAGGACTCAATCAAGGTGTTGACCACTTCAGAGTTGTGTGAAATGTAGCAGATAACATTCTCCCACTTGGTCTACACCTTTAACCTAATGTCTCATCTTAGTCCATCAATTATCCACATTAAGTAACAAATACATGAATTATGGTGATAAGTCCTCTATATAACGAGTGTTACCTTTCATGCATGTTTTACACTGTATTCATTTCTTAACATTATACTTTATGTGGCAATATTTCTTAATGAATAAACCCTATATTCATTCTTGGTCCAATGAAGTTGAATTTTCTCAAAATTAAATAAAGGTGCACATCAATATGAGAAAACATCATAATAAGAGTTTGTACAAGAGAAACTACATAAGGGAACTAAGTCCTATGTTCACTACATGATCATTGAATTTCAACGGTGGCATGCCCTTAGTCAAAGGATCAACGATCTTCAATTCAGTGCTAATGTGCTCAATAACCACTTTCTTTTCTTTAAAACGCTCTCTTATGGCTAGATACTTAATGTCGATGTGCTTGCTTCAACTTTCACTTTTATTGTTATTTTCCATAAAGACTGCAGCTGAATTGTCGCAATATATACTCAATGGCCTATATATTGAATCCATAATTCTAAGCCCGAAAATGAAACTCTTAAGTCATACACCATGCGAAGTAGCCTCAAAACAAGATATGAACTCAACTTCCATAGTAGAAGTAGCAGTCAAGGTCTACTTAACGCTCCTCCAAGATATAGCTCCACCGGCCAATATAAAAATGTATCCAGATGTTGATTTACGTGAATCAACACAGCCAGCAAAGTCTAAATCTGAGTAGCCAACAACCTCTAAATTGCTTGTCCGTCTATACATTAGCTTGTAATCTTTGATTCCTTAAAGATATCTCATCACTTTCTTTGCAGCATTCCAGTGGTCCAAACCTGGGTTACTCTGATATTGTCCTAACTTTCCAATCGCAAATGCAATGTCAAGTCTTGTGCAGACCTGAGCATACATCAGACTTCCGACTGCAAAAGCATATGGAATGCTTCATTTGTTCCCTCTCAAGATCGTTTTTTGGGCATTGGTTCAGATTGAACCTATCACCCTTCACTATAGGGGAAACACTAAGTGAACAATCCTTCATCCGAAATCTCTCTAAAACTTTATTGATATAGGTTTCCTAAGACAAACCTAAGATACCTTGAAATCTATCTCTATGGATCTTAATGCCAATGACATAAGATGCCTCACCCATATCCTTCATGTCAAAATTTTTAGAGAGGAATTGTTTCACCTCATGAAGTAAACCCTTATCATTGGTTACAAGTAAGATGTCATCCACATATAAAATAAGAAAACTAACTTTACTCCCACTGACCTTAAAGGTATATGCATTGATCCATAACATTTTCTACAAAACCAAATGAAGAAACTATGTTGTGGAATTTTAAATACCATTGGCGGGATGCTTGTTTTAAACCATATATGGATTTCTTAAGCTTGCAAACCAATTGCTCACCATTACTATAGGGGAATCCTTCAAGTTGTTTCATGTAAACTTCGTCTCTAACTCTCCATTAAGAAATGCAGTTTTCACATCCATTTGTTACAATTCCAAATCAAAGTGGGCTACTAATGACAATATAATACATAAGGAATCTTTCTTAGATACAGGAGAAAAGGTTTTGTGTAATCGATTCCTTCTTTCTGCATGAACCCCTTTGCAACAAGTCTAGCCTTGTATCTCTCAATGTTGCCTAATGAATCTTTCTTTGTCTTAAAAACCCATTTACAACCAATGGCTTTTGCACCAATAGGCAACTCAACAGGTCCCAAACATTGTTGCACCTCATGGACCTCATCTCTTCCTTCATGGCATTGTACCATAATTCTGATTCTTTGCAACTCATGGCTTGTGAAAAAAATTCGAGATCATTTTCAGCTCCTATATTGTAGTTAGATTCTTGTAGATAAACTACATAATCACTAGGAATCGTTAACCTCTTAGTTTGAGTAGACCTTCTTAAGGTTGCACCAATATCTTCTAAGGAAGTATGAGGTTCAACTTGTTGTTTAGAAGTGTCAGGCAACTCCTGATCAACTTGATCTACTGGAATGTTGTCAACAGCTTGTGGAACTTCAATGACTGGTTGAAGTTCAGTGATTGTTCATTCTACACCTGTTTGAACTTGAGGGGTGTTATGAACAACAAACAATCTATCACTTGAAGTGGAAGGTTGAGACTTTGTATGATCAATATCAGAAACTATGTTTCTAAATTGATCACTCCCACTGACTAAGTCATATTCCAGAAATTTAACATTTCTTGATTCCACAATCCTAGTGATGTTAGATGGATAGTAAAATCTGTACCCCTTAGACTTTTCAGCATATCCAATGAAATACCCACTTATAGTCCTTGTGTTCAATTTCTTCTCTTGTGGATTATAAATTCTCACTTTAGACGAGCATCCCCAAACGTGCATATGTCGCAAACTCGATTTCCAACCTTTCCATAACTCAAATGGCATCTTTGGGACAGCCTTGGTTGAAACTCAGTTTAATATATTCACTATCGTCTTAAGTGCTTCAATCCACAAGAATCTAGGAAGTTTTGAGTTGTTCAACATACTCCTCACCATGTCCAATAAAGTTCGGTTTCTTCTTTCTACTACACCATTTTGGTCTGGAGAACTAGGAATGGTGTATTGCGCAACAATCTCATGCTCTTGAAAAAACTTCGCAAATGACCCAGGTGATTGTCCGTCTTCCAAGTATCTACCATAATATTCTCCACCTCTATCTGATCTCACGATCTTAATTTGTTTACCACATTGTTTCTCTACTTCTGCCTTGAAAACCTTAAAGGCATCTAATATGCTTCATTTTTGTTATGGAGTATATAGAGATACATGTATCGTGAGAAATCATCTATGAAAGAGATGAAGTATTTCTAACCATGAGTGTCCATGTTTAGACTACATATATCAGTATGTGACAAAATAAAGGCTATGCTTAATTAAGAAAAACACCCAAGATGGAGGTGAATTGGGTTTTCCAAAAACTTTTTCAACACAACAAATTCAAGCACAATATAATCAAAAATAAAGAGATAGAGTTAGAGAATTCAAACTCGGATTTTATAATGGTTTGTCACTTCCTTGCCTACGTCCACTCTCCTCAATCTCCTAACCGAGTGAGGGTTCCACTAACTTAAAACTTCAACCAAGCTTCCAATCCTTTACACTTGGATTCCAGTTCCAATGGGCTCTTACACAATCTCTTCAAGATTCAAACCTCTTAAAGGCTGTAACACTCAAGTTTTACAAGAAAGAATCCCTCAACCTAGCTCAAATACAAAACAAAGCTAGGATGACTCACAAGGGTGAACTAAAAGATATGCAAGTGAGGATTTAATGCACTAAGAAAGAAATGAGAGCTTTTAGGCTAAGAAACAGTAGGTAAACAATTGATTGCAAGTGTTCTCTATCTCATAAATGAAGTGGAGCTCTCAATTTATAGGCTTCTAAGCTCGGGAGCCAAGAAAAGCAAAAGGCAAACTTGATCGGTTGAGCTAGGGGTCAACCGGTTCACTAGCCATTGGAGCATTTGATGCTTTGGCAGGTTACCGTTGCCTCGATCGAACCTCGATTAGAGGTCAACCAAGAAGGAGGCAACCTCAACCAGGAAAAGGAAGCTATTAGATGAGAGAAAGTGTTTTTGGCACTCCTCGACCGAACAAGGGTAACCGGTCGACCGGTTCCCCAACCGGTTGAGCCAGTTGGCCAAAGCCTCGACTAGTTTAGTCTTTTGGCCCCGAAAATCTATCTTTTTCAATTCCTTTCTTTTCTAACACTTAGGCAAGGTCTTTAAGTAAATCAATACTCCAATTTTGAAAATTTTTGCCTAAGGTACATTTGATAAAACTCGGGTTTTAATGAAATCAAAATTTTAAAGAATAAACCAAGTTTTAAAAGATGCATGAAAAGGTATGAAAAACCTAAGTGCACCCATGCATTCATCTTACATTCATTTCCTATGATCAAAAGACTTATAAAAGTCTCGATCTTGTATCCATTTGGTCCTTTGATGAATTTACGAATTTATACCTGAGATTATTTACCATTCAAACCAATTAGTCACTTAACCATGGTTTGTATCATCAAAACCTGATTAGGAGAACCCTTGAGCTAACAATCTCCCCCTTTTTTAGGATGACAAACCTTGGTTATGTAGGAGAAAAATAAATCTCCCCCTCAAACCAACCATGGATTAATCAATTCAAAACTTATGAAATTAAAACCAAGTTAATAAGAAACAATGTAAATCATGAAAATAGCATATCATATATATATATATATATATATATATATATATATATATATATATATATATATATATATATATAGTAAAGTCAAATGTACATGAAACATAAACATATGAAACAGATATGACAATGATATGCATGTAGGTCTCCTAGATCCTAAATATCTCTCTCCCTTTGGCAACATCAAAAAGAAACGAAAGGGGTCTCGAATGAAATCAAGGCTGAGGAGGTAGAGGTGGAAACATGGAGCGGAGGTAAGTCATCATCTCCTCATGATGACTCTCCTGATGACTCTCAATGTGCTCAATCCTCTACTGGAGATGATCAAATGCAGCTTGTTGTTGATCGATGCGATCCTCCATACGCTCAAATCTCTGTTCCACATATTCAAACTAAGAAGTGAAGCCAGTTTAATATTGATCCATGCAATCCTCCATAGAGTAGAATCGAGTATCGTTGACTATTGTAAGCTCCTCCATGCGAGTTCCAAGTGAGCTAATCTGAGCTGATAAGTCCATCCAAGGTGCATGATCAGGAGCGTGAGGTGTCTGATGAGGTGATGAATCAATGTGATGAGGCTCGATGAAGGATGGCTAAGAAGATGGTCCCGCTGTGTAAGCCGACTCATACATCATCGACTCAAGAAATGGGGCTTCAAACTGAACACCCTCAGACTAGAGTGGAGAGATGTCAAGCTTAGGCTCTCTCTGCTCAAAGCCTCTCTAAGGGTCTAACCCACCCTCTATCTCTCGAATCTCGGCCTCCTCCTTTACTCAGGGATGCACCTATCCCTATCCCCAGGCCTGTGCTGATGGTTGATCAGCTCTCTTAATCCAGGACCAATCGAAGGTCTTCTCAAACTTCATCCGCCCCAAGAATTGCTCATCATAAGTATCATAAATACAAAGGGCCTCGAAGTCTGTCTCTCTACTCAAATCAACCCCGGCATCCTTGAATACTCTGGTGAGGAAGCAACCATAGGGGAGTACACGGGTCATGCTCTCATAGCATGATATCATGTGCATCCTCATCAGATACCCCATGTGAATCAGTCTCCCTATCAAAATGGAGTCCACAAGGAATGCCTCAAGGTAGGAGATCTCATCTCGATGCCCACCTCGTGGCAATAAGATGGAGCATATCATGTGGTGAAGGACTCAGCTGCTCACGGCCAGGCTATGTGTCGATGGTTTGCCCATCCCCTAGGCATCTGTAAGGCCGCACATCCTCTGAATAGCCTCTCTAGGCTCGAAACCCAGCACAATGGGCCAAGCCTTGGACTCATATACCCTAAGTCCAACTAGAGCAATGTCTAAAATACAGCAGATGCTCTCTGGGTCCAGCTGGATCTCAATACCTCTAACGGTGGAAATGATCGGTCCACCAAATCCATGTGTCACTCTCGAATAGAAAGCTCACACCAGAGTTGAGAAAATTGGCTCAAAAATCGTCACTACTGGCAGCCATCCCATCTGTCTGAAAAGTCTCTCAAACCCAAAATGTTGTAGTTGGGAGAAGTTGATACTTCTCTCTGGAACCACTTTCCTCTGAGCGAACGTCTACTTGTACCTCCAATAATCCTCTACGAAACTTAAAAGAGTCGTGTCAAACCTCGCCTTTTGGCAAGCCTCCGTCTGAGTAGCTGAGACGACTCGGCAGGGCGCTTGCCCTGTGCCCTAGAGGCTACCATCTCTCTCCTATGAGCAATTAGAAAAGCAAATAAGAAGGATACGTGGTTGGTAGAGAGAGAATCACACACCTAAAACCCTAGGTGTGCTAAAAAATAGCTGAAATCGGTTGTGATGCGTGTTGAAAGAGGAAAACCCATCCCAAATCCAAAGCCTTAAGTCCTAAATCCAAAGCCCTAGCCTCCAAAAATCAATCTGAACCCCTCAAAATGCTGTAATGGTGTCAAAAATCACTTATGGGCAGCTAAAGTGGCACAACCCTTAAAGAACTAGAGGAAACGGGTGAACAAATGAGGCATATGAGGGGTATTTAAAACGACAGCTCGATGAACCAGTCAATCGATCCTGATCCGATCAACCGCGCTGGTCAACGGTCAACATAGTCAATGCTTCGATTTTTGTGCATTTTCTCGTCTCGTGATCCTCCCTCTGCCCTTTTCAATTGAAATCCCCAATTTTTTATGTCCAATGCCAAGGGAATTTTGATTTTTGGTCCAAATTTGACCATTTTCCTAGGTATATGTCTATATGATGCATATGACATGAAATTCATGCAATCAGAGGATATATTCAACAAGAATTCATTAAACAATCATTAGATCATAAAGAAATCACCCCTAGTTGTCTTCTAATATCAACAAATTATTCTTCACTTAGAGGTTTTGTAAATATATCGGCAAGTTGATATTTTGTGCTTACAAACTCAAGTGTAATGTCACCCTTTTGTGCATGGTCTCTAAGAAAATGATATATAATCTCTATATGCTTAGTCCTAGAGTGTTGCATGGGATTTTTTGAAATATTTATGGCACTAGTGTTATCACATTTAATAGGAACATGCTCAAAAGACAAATTAAAATCACTAAATGTTTGTTTCATCCAAAGAATTTGTGCACAACATAAACCAGATGCTATGTATTCGGTTTCCGCCATTGACAAAGCTACCAAATTTTTCTTCTTACTATGCCATGAAACAAGTGAGTGTCCTAGAAAATAACAAGTTCCACTACTGATTTTTATTTCAACCCTACAACCGGCAAAATCGACATCTGAGAATCCAATTAATTCAAAGTTGTCACTCTTAGGATACCATAAGCCTATTGATTCATGCCCAGTCAGGTATTTTAATCAAAAACATTTATAAATCCTATGACCTCATACTGGCGTAGCAAAACTACTATAGTATAGCAGCTCTAAGGTCGAACTCTGGGATGGGTTTTCACTCTACCAGTGATATACTCAAGATTAGAGATTGAATCTGATGATTTCCTTTGTCAAAAACTTAAAGTTTAAAAGAAAATAAAATTTGTTTTGAAAGTGATGTTTGAAACTAAACTAATATAGAACTAGATAAAAATGGAAGAAAGAAAGTCTCCTGGAACTAGAGGTTTCTAGGATCAAGTTCAGGATGCAAAGTGAAAATTCTGGATTTTTCTTCTCACATTGGGGACAACAACATAAAGGATGGTTGTTTCCCGAACCGGTATGGGTTTAACAATGAAGATTTAATCCATAAAAAGTCAATAGAGATGGTAGTCAAGTTCCATTAATGGCTTTAGACACTGTGGGTCTTCACCTTAAGTCACTTTCCAATGGCTCGTACATGATAACTAATGGACTGATATGGATCTAGCAATAAGCATCCACAGAGACCTGAATCTTACCATGTATTGGTCATTCAAAGTGATTCTAAGGGATTTAAAGCAAAACTTTAGATTTAAAAGCCATTTATGAACTCCAACTACCTGTATTTAATGCACGAGAGTTTTCCACTTTAGCATCTGGACTTTTCACCTAGCTTCCTTCACTCCAAGAGACTAAAGGTTTAGCCTCTCATCCTCTAGGAAAACATCCTCAGAGGTTGTTTGGCTTCCAAGAAAACGAAAATAGTAGAAAGAAAAAGAAAGCAAAAGAGATCTCTGTATTTCACTAAGTGTAAAATATACATAAGTTGGTCTCCTGGAGAAAGCTCCCCGAGAGTCCCCTTTTTAGTGTTTACAAGAGAGTTTATATAGGAAGGTAATTTACCCTTCCTTGGATACTTCCTAACTAAGGAATTACATGAGTGGCTGAATACAAGGAGAAAATGGAAATTTAGACACAAAAATCTGAAGAAAAATATCTCAAAGTGTCAGACGCAAATATCAGGAAGCACTAAGGACCATTTCGTAGGTGAAAACGAGGTCTGCGAGATTTCGCAGACGCACAAAAAGGGTTGCGAAATCACTTTGCAGCAAAAGGTTGATTTCTTCCTAAGATTTGAAACGACATATAGCATGTAGAAAATGGACTTCGGGAAGTGCTCCAAAAGTGCGAAGGAAGGCTGAAGTTGTTGTCCTCTATTTTCTTCACTCTGTTTTCCTCTCTCCATTGATTTTTCCTTGCATACTTTGAACGACTAAGGCAAAGGACTATAAGGCTCCAAAGCTTGGTTTCTTCATGAATTTGGGCTTCTAAAAGCTTTTCCATGAACTATATACAGCTCTCCCTCATTCTTAAATTGCTTTGGTGAGCAAAAAGCTATCAAAAACACCAAAACTTAACACAATTTGATTAGAAACGATTCAAGGGTCCTTAACATGCCAATTGAGTTAAAAGGTAATAATTACTACTCAAAGGTGTTTAAAAGAGCTAATTACAAGCCACAAAATAACATGTTTTGAGTAGTAATCACTCCCCCCAATCGACATATTGCTAGTCCCTTAGCAATGAAGGAGAGAAAAATAAAAATAAATAATACTATAATTTACTACATCATGCTGATTACTTCAAAAAAAATTTAAGTGGCATGATGATCTAACTCTCACATGGAACATTAAAGAAATATAAACTCAAATTTCAACAAGAGTTATCAAAAACTTTACTAAACACTATTGATCAAGGGAATGCATTAAGCAAATTGAAGTTTTAAAATCATTTTCACTTCCAAAGAACCAAACTTTATTCTTCCACAAAAATCTATGTGTAAGTTGATAGCTTCCGAATATAGTATGCTAAACTAATCTCTCCCCCCAACCTATCTCTTTTTAACACTTAGCAAACTGACCAAATTCACTAGGCTGAGGACACACTTTTTTTTTTTTTTTTTAAAGGTACAAGGCTTAAGGGGTATTCTTTTCTGAATTGTCCATGTAACGGGAGTCCATCGATGACTCCCAACCAATTAAGGTTTAGGGCATCAAGCTTTAAGGATTTTTCAACCACTAACTCCTCGGATTTCACCCTGGACTTTTGAGAATGAATTTTTAATACCCAAGCACCTACCATATGCTGACTCCACCTATCCACCCTTGTAACAAGCATTGAGGTCGGTGACTCCCAACCAATTAAGGCTTAGGGCACCAGGTTTTAAAGATTTTCACCATATACCCCTCAAACCTTGCTCGGGTTTCAAGGCAAGCAAACATTTTGCTTTCTTTTTTTCAAAGGCTCATTAGCCTTTCATAAGGTGTCTCAACATTATTAAATGAGGTCAAAGGTACCAAGCCCCAAAATTTTGCTAAGTCAAGAGGGAAATAGTTTTTCATCTTATAATCAGAATCTATTGTGCACAGTGTGTGGATAACTTAAAGTGGAAGAACTAAACTTGATTTCAATAGAAGCTTCAACAATTGAACCACTTTAGTAAGCATAATCCAAATTCTAAGTCAAGTGAAAAGCAAATGTTCAGTTTCTCCTATTTTGATTTGAAAATTTTTCCTCATAATCCATGGAGATTAGAGTAAAAAGTAAAAAACTACAACTAATTTACTAACATAACTGAATTACCAAAATAACTTAGCATGCATACTTCCTTCCTCATTTCTCCCCCCCCCCCCCCCCCCCCCCCCCCCCCAACCAAGTTGAGCATTGTCCCCAATGTGATATGGGTGATTGAAATTATAGGGAGAAAGTGGTACCTCCTGAGTGATATCAATTTCGAATACTAATTGGAGAAACCACATGTTTCAAAAAGAATAAAAGATGTGAGTAAAAGAAATAAGAATAAATTAATTCTAAGAGTTAACAAAAAATGCTAGACTTGTATTACTTTAATTCATGTGAGTACAATCGGAAAGAAAGCAATACAAGTAATCCCCATATATGATATCAAAATGATGGGATTTCATAAAAGACTAACAAAAACGAAATACATAAAAGAAATATATAGTAGATATATAAATAATCAAATGGGTGGATGATGCTGGAGCTGATGGCTTAGGCAGATGGCTCTGCCTCTTCAGTAGCTAATTCAGGAGGGGCATGTGGCTTGTAAGTGTGGCACTGCAGCGGTGGGGGTGAGATGCTCAGTAGCTGATGGAAGACCGAGATGATGCTAGAGCTGCCTCAAGATGGCAGTGTGTTGAGCCTGGTTGGTCAACATCTGCTCCTGGTGAGCTCGAATAGCTGCCATCTCCTGAGCAGGGCTGCTCTGAGACGCGGTCAGGGACTGCAGTATGCGGCATAAATCTCTATACTCTGAAATGGGAATGGCCATCCTTGGCTCAGCTGAAGCAGAGGGCTCTTATGAGGCTGGAGTAACTAGAGGGGCTCTGGATATGGTAGGAGAAGCAATGGGTATTCCCTCAGGTATATGATCTGGAGATGTTCTCCTGGCAGCTGGTATCTTAGCTGGCTGTGGGAGCTCTGGCTGCTCAGCTCTATATGTTGTCATATTGGTCCACTTGTCGAGAGTAAATACCTCTCGGCATATACGCTTGCGCTCCAACTGAGGATCTGATGGATACCCCAAATGCTCCAGAATCTGACACAGCAGCCGTGGAAAAAGAAGTGGAATGGCATCAGCTCGCTGCAGCTTCTTCTTATGCACCTTCTCTTCAAAGTAGAGAATGGCAGCCATAATTAGTTGGTGAGGGCCAAAGAAATATCCCTCTGAAATCCTGAACAGGGCCTCTAAAAGAACTCCCGTCCTCTGAGTCCAGTGCTGTAGTGGATAAATGTTGTGACGCAAGAGTGCATCAATGAGAAACATGCTCGGAGGAAGTTCCCTCCTCACTAGATGTGGCTTTGTGAAAGCTCTTCTGGACAAGATATGAACCATTTCCAGCTGAGAGGGACTAGTCCATACTCGGTAATCCTCAAAATGGCTTGGCTCGTATGGTATATGCAGGGCCTCTGCTATATGGCGAGCTCCTAAAATGCCATGTCGACCATCAATAGTAAAATGGATTAGAGTAGGATCTCTGGCCTGATTAGTAGTCATGGACTGATAAAAATCCATTGCTACTATGGGATAGAAGAAATCTCTTGGGGTCAGCAGATGCTCCATGCGATATCTGCGCAGTAGGTGGAATGAATCTACAAGCTCCGACTGCAATTTGAAGGTGGTTGTGTCAAAGCACAGCTCAAAGTGAAATGGTCGAGCTCGGCAGTCCAAATTCCCTTCAATTGGCGGTTGAGTCAGCATCGGACGCCTGATTAGCACTTCAGGAGCTATCCCAGATGGAATTTGGGATTCTGAAAGTGGCGGCTAGTGCTCCTGAGGCTTCGCCGGAGGCTCTGACGACGGCGCCGAAGATGGTGCCGGAGAGGGCTCTGGTGAGGGAACCGGGGACTGCACTGTTAAGTCTATGGGCTCTGAGCTTTCGACCCTGTCTCTCTTTTGCAGGGGACGGCCCCCCTGACCTAGTGAGATAACACCTCGTCGAAGGATTCTGTGGTGCGGGCTTCGCCGGAGGCTTCTGTGGTGTGGGCTTCGTCGGAGGTGAAGCAGCTTCTGGCCGCGGAGGTTCAGAGGTGGGGCCTTGAACAGGCGCCTCTCGCGGGACTCATTTACGGCTGGAAGGAGAGGATGATTTGGCTCCTCTGGTGAGCGCCATATCGGACTGACGAAATTTGGCCGGAAGTGATGACCAGAAGAGATGACCGGAGGTTCGCGCGTCATCGGGCTCGGGCAAAGGAATAACCAGACAGTTGCTATGGCGTTTTCTCTTCTTGAAACCCTTTCGCAACTCAAATGACCGGTTTTAAAAAAAAATGACGGAATATTAAAGGTCATTTTGATTTTCGAAGAAGAAAGCTGATTTCGCAGCAAAATGGGGGTTTCGTAGAAAAAAAAACTATTTTCGCAGCCCATTTCGCAGCTGCAAAATGGGGGTCACTGTGCTGCGAAGTGGCACTCATGTGCCAAAATTGGTTTCGCAGCTTCGAAATACCCTGCGAAATGGAGCTTTGGCTGCGAAATTGGAAGTTTTTAAGCTTTGGGATTTCGCAGCCGTTTCGCAGCTGCGAAAAGGGGGTTCCTGTGCTGCGAAATGGCACTCGTGTGCCAAAAGTTGGCTTCGTAGCTGCGAAAATTTTCGCAGAGAGGGGCCTGAGGCTGCGAAATGGTTTTGCGGCAAAGTGTCGATTTAGCAGAGGCTGCGAAATCTTGCAGACCCCTATTTTTGCCCTGTTCTTGCCCTGTTTTTGCCCTGTTCTCGCTCCGAAAGACTTCCTTTCAATTTCTTTGCATTTTCTCCAACAAAATTTACAAAAATTTTGGACTTTGGTGAAACCAAGTACATCAAAGCCTTATTTGCTTAGGCTTTTTGTGGCTCAAGGAGGTTGATTTCCTCCTTTTCTGGCTTGAATGGCTCCATGAATGGCTTGAGACGATGGCCATTGACTTTGAAGGTTTGATTGCCTTTGGGATTGAATACTTCCACCACTCCATTGGGATGCACTTCACGAATTATGAAAGGACCCGTCCACCAAGACCCATCTAGTTCTAATAACACTTTGATTTGAAGGTCTTGGCACTAATTCCCATACTTCACTTCTTTCAAATTGATTTAACTCTTCTTGCATAGAAATCATCCAATTTTCATCAACTAAAGCATCATTTATATTTTAGGTTCAATTTGAGATATAAAAGCAAGATTATTGCAAATATTTCTAAGAAATGATCTAGTTCTTACCCCACTAGATGGATTACCTATAATTTGATCTTGTGAGTGGTTGATGACACACTTCCAATCTTTAGGAAGGTCCTGGCTTGATTCACCTTACACTTGTTGAGGAAGGGGTAGTGCCAATGGTGATTCTTCTTGCAATAGTCTTCAAAATCAATATTTTCAAATTCTCTCCCATGATCACTTCTTATACTAGTAATTGTAAAACCTTTTTCATTTTGAACCTTATTATAAAACTTTGAAAACTCATAAAAGGCTTCATTCTTTTGACTTAAAAACAAGACCCAAGTGTATTTAGAGAAGTCATCCACAATAACATATGCATAAGATTTTCCTCCAAGGCTTGGTGTCCTAGAGGGACCAAATAAATCCATATGCAAAAACTCAAAAGGCTTAGTTGAAATGAAATTTTTGTTTTTGAAAGATTTTTTGAATACCATGCTTATTGCAATAGTCTTCAAAATCAATATTTTCAAATTCTCTCCCATGATCACTTCTTATACAAGTAATTGTAAAACCTTTTTCATTTTGAACCTTATTATAAAACTTTGAAAACTCATAAAAGGCTTCATTCTTTTAACTTAAAAACAAAACCCAAGTGTATTTAGAGAAGTCATCCACAATAACATATGCATAAGATTTTTCTCCAAGGCTTGGTGTGGACCCCGCATTTCGGCTCAATGCGTTTCCCACTCGATGGCGAAACTCACTTTTTATTTGAAAAATTGATTTTATTCATTGTTTGAAAAATGACTTGGAGTCGCCACTTATTTTTGTTTTATTTTTAAAAGGGTAAACAAAATAAGAAAGAAAAACCCTAAGTGTGACTCCTTGTTTTGGAAAAGGTGATCTACGAAAAACCGAATCAGGTTCGGGGGTCAGATTACTTATCGGGAAGGTACGGTAAAGACCGTAGCACCCCTCTAAGTCCCTAAAGTCGGGTCTCTACTAATAGGGTGAAGCTGACGTGACAAATCAATGAGAAAATCAATGAATACTCAAAGCGATCATGCACATATGAAAGTTAAAAAAAAATGTATATAGAGTGACCAGAATGAGAATAGGTGCGTACCTGACCAACAAGCCACCATGCGCTATCAAGAGAGGAGGTTAGTACATAATAACAATCACGAGATATGTCACAGAGCATAACAAAATTAATCATGTATCATAATCAAATCAATCAATCGACCAATCACATATGTGGGGCCCCCACCAAAGCCCGTTTATTTTAGCATGAATTAATTTCGTAAAATCCATTATTCAGAATTACGGAATTTTATTCTAGCTTATTTTAAAACATTTTGAAAATCTGAGGAGTTGTGAAAATTGCTTGTCAGGGAGAAAAATGATAGCAAATTTTTATTGAGAAAAATGATATTTAGGACCTAAGAAAAATACTAAATATGAAGAAATTTGATGATTTGAAGTTGTTTTGAAACAATCTGAAATGGAGAAATCATTTACAAAACTAGACTTAGGGACATGATTTATTTAAAAACAAAGGATGAGGGGGTAGTCAATGACACGTGGCCTCAAGAGTGATCATGCAAAATGTGTGATCTTTTGTAGCTTCAAGTGTTGCGAGTGGCTTCTTGATGCTTGCATGTGACTTCCAGGCTCGAGTTGTTCCCTACTGGTCTTATATGAATACCCTCTCATCTCTCTTTATAACAGTGAGTATTAGACCCCTGCACGCAAGAGAATCAAGGTGCGGGTATGGATGATTGGCTTAAGAGAGCCTGGTGAGTAGAGGTGTAAGTGATGGGTATATATTGGGGGCATGTATGATTAAGGATTGAATGAAGTGGAGCAAAAATGATGGAGAATGAGCTTGAAACACACTTAGGAAATGGGTATGAAGAGTGATGATAGGGAATGGGTTAGGTATGAGTATAGAGAGATGGTCAGTGGGTATGAAGGACGAGTATGATGGGGTGTAGAATGAGGGGTTTGCTGTGAGTATAGAGAGATGGTCAGTGGGTATGAGATTAATGGGGGCCCAATTCAGTGCTGGCTCTAGGTTCCGAGCGGTTATGGCTGCAATTATTAGATGCATGTCCAGAAATGGAGGTATTAGGGCAGCAGCTTGGCCCCTTCAGAACATAGTTGACGCCTGCATAAAAACCCAAAATCCCGTCTCTCCCAAGGATTCCCAACAGCACCTGCCAGGACCTCCCCTTTGCACTAGCTTGCATTCTTTATGCAATCAATTCCTTGGACACCATGAGACCTGGCCATGCTCTTCGTCAACTATATCCGAAAGGGCCTTCTCTTTAGCAAATCACCTGATGTGGATGATCCACAAAACTTCACGGCAACTCTCTTAGACAGGCTCAAGGATTCCCTCGCTCTCACACTCGACCATTTCTATCCACATGCAGGCCACCTTGTAACAAAGAAGGAGGATAGTTCCCCCTCTTACATGGTATTTGTAGATTAAAACAGCAGTCCCGGCTCGGCTGCAGACATGACAATATCTGACATCCTTTCATCGATTTATGTACCCCAAGTTCTCCAATCATTCTTTGATCATGATAGGGTGATTAACCACGATGGTCACACCTCTGGCTGACTGCTTTGACTCAGGAATGGAAGCTTCTGCCTCAGCAACTGCTCGTGCAACAACAGCAGCAGCTTCATGAGCAGTCATGCTCCTCATCTTCACCCCTCTCAGCAGTTGACCATGCGTTAATGAAGACTCTTGCCGTCTGTGACTCATCATTTAATGGAATAGCAGAGAGTGGCTCTATAATGCTTCCCACACCTGAACCACTGGACAACAATAAACCCTTCAAATTTGTAAGATTGGCCCCTGACTTTATGCACCATCTTCCATCAACATTACTCACTTCCAGAGAGGATGTTTCATTCGCATTGTTCCTAACTAAGCGGTCCATCAACTGATATAACTTTCTCTCAAGTGTCCGCACTTGATCACGTGATTGCTTCAGTTCAGAGCTCGCAGAGTCTTTAACAGAGCCATCTTCATCTACTACTTACAATCTGCATCTTCCTTGATGGCAGCTTTGAGATTAAGCTGCAAAGTTTCTGCAAGCTGTAGCAGAGCCACAACAGCCATGGCTTCATTTCCATCCACTGGTAACATCCTACGAGCATGCTGGGTAGCAGATTTAACCAGAACAGCATCAATGGTGCTGAAGTCCATGGTGCAACCACCATGCTTGTAGATTTCCAGAGCAGCATTGGTTTCATCCAAAAGTCTCAAACTCTCTTGGTAGGTCTGGTCCAGGGACCAGAGCTGGGCCTTGGTGGATTCATGGCCCAAGGAAGTGGAAGCAAAGGAAGAAACGGAGTGGCAGAGCTTGTCCCACTCCAAAACCCCGAGAGTTTGATGGTGAACTGAAGGTTTCTGAGACTGTTTCAGGATGCCTCCATTCATGAACCGTTCTGGGGTTGAAGCTACTGAGACGATCATGAAAATGGATCTTCCACACCCACATGAATTCATCCTTCCTCTCGCGGATTTGCAGTAGATTTTTCCTCACCCTCTCTGCATTCCTCCACCCATGGCTACCAGCGTTAGCTTTCTGCTTTCATCTTCAAGATGAGTCCCTTCAATGGTTTGAACCACCCCAGAAACAATGCCTTCGTCTCTAATACTCAACATCGCAAACCCACCAATAAAAAAGGAATAGACATGGGAGAAAAAGAGCCAAAAAAAAAAAAAAAAAACTGAGGGAATGATCGATTAGGAATCAAATAGAACATGCATGTATAAAGCCACAATTCAGGTGACATCCATGGGCTAATACGAGTAGGGGAACCTTAAGCTAGGTTTACACAGAGTATGAAGAACAGAGTTCCACTTAGCTTCAAGCCAAGCCACAAGAACAACAACAAATAGAGTATAAACATGACCCAGAAATCAACAAAATTCAGTATTTAATCCATATTATCCAACCCCAAATTGACAAACAATGCAAAGCAACCCAAAACGCGAAAGAGAAGAGATATGTATGAATCAAAGTAAACGTGGAACTCACCTCCAACTTACCTGCAACCACTCTCTTTTCTTGTTATCTCCTTCTCCCTGCTTTCTTATCTCTCCCAGTAGCTCTCAAAAACTTCCTCTGTTCTCCAAATCTTTCTGCCAGCCAAAACAGCAGCCAAAAGCACCCCTACCTCCTCTAGCTCTCTGGTCCTCTTCAGTTGCAGAAATCTCAAGGAATCCCCTCTAGAAAAATCTCTTCCTCCCAACGTCTCTCTGCTCCCTCCACAATCTTCCTTTTTTTCTCCTCTCCAATCACTCTCTATTACCCCCTCCGTTTTTCCTCTCCTTAGCTCTCCTTTCTGCCTCCTCCAGCAAAGGATCCCTCCTCTCCGCTCTGAAAAAGTCCCCCCAGCAGCAATGGAGACACCCACGAAACCTCTCAGAAAAATCTCTCTCTCTCGTCAATGGAGGCCTCCCCCTCCTTAACAGAAACGTCTCCTCTTTTCTCCAGCTGCCTCTCTCTGCCAAAAAATCCTTTTCTTTTCTCCCGGATTTGCCCCTCTAACCACCTGCAGAGACAGCCACCAAAAACACCACCTCCCTCAGCCTCTCTCTCATCCATTCCTCATAACAGAAATCAGCTTTTTCCATAATCTTCTTGACACCTGTCATCATCTGATTTGTTTCCCAAAAAGCAAGGCTGATTCCCTTATAGCCACTAAAGAGGCGACACGTGGCTCGCTGGGGCTCCTCCACGTGACAAAATCAGCTACAGCAAAGAATGACCTAAATGGGGGTCTACACTTGGTATCCTAGAGGGACCAAACAAATCCATATGCAAAAACTCAAAAGGCTTAGTTGAAATGAAATTTATGTTTTTAAAAGATTTTTTTATTTGTTTTCCCATTTGACAAGCTTCACAAACCTTGTTTTTTTGAAAATTTATTTTGGGAAGGCCTCTAACAAGTTCATCTTTGTTGAGTTGGGAAATGAGGTCCATGTTAGCATGTCCCAACCTCCTATGCCACATCCAGCTTTGATCATGCATGCTTGAAAAGCATCTATCATGGCCATCATATTTTGAAATATTTATGGCGTAAACATTATCACATCTATGGCCCATGAAGATGGTTAATCATTTTGAATATCCTTGATGATGCAATGAGATGCTTTAAAAATCACTTTAAAACCTTTGTCACAAAGTTTACTAATGCTTAAAAGGTTATATTTTAAACCATCCACTAATAAAACACTTTCAATAAGAGAGGATGTGTCATTACCAATGTTGCCTTGACCAATGATCCGTCCTTTTGCATTGTCTCTAAAGGTAACATATCCTCCCTTTCTCTTTGTAAGGAAAGCAAACTTGGATTCATCCCCGTCATGTGTCTTGAGCATCCACTATCTAAGAACCACTTATCCTTCTTTGAACCTTACAAAATAAAATTCAAGTTGATTTAGGTACCCATATCTTTTTAGGTCCTTGAGAGTTAGTGATTACTACTCAAAAAGTGCTCTTATATAGCTTGTTATAAACTCTTTTAAACATTTTTGAGTAGTAATTAATACCTTTTAACTCAATTGGCACATTAAGGACCCTTGCAAATGTTTTTAATCAATTTTTGGCTAGTTTTGGTGTTTTTGGTAGCTTTTTTATCATTGAAGCAAGCCAAGAATGAGGGAGAACTTTGTGCAACCCTTGGGAATGAGCTTCCAATCCAATCAAGAGATGCAAGTAAGAGGATCAAAGAAAGAAATCCATCATGAAGCAATTTTGCATTGTGATGCAAAATCTTCACATGTTATGCGAAATTCAAAGGACAGTAGTTTCAAGGAAAATTTGGAGCACTTCCTGGAGTCTATTGTCTACATGCTATATATCATTTCGAATCTTGGTAAGTTAGGAGTCCAACGCTTCAAATGGCGTGCAATTTGGAGCTAAAAAGAGGAAGTTATGGCCATTTGAAGGCAACTGCACAAAGCTGAAAAGGAATTTCGCATTGACATTTCCTGATGCGAAAATTTTCGCATTGACATTCCCTGATGCGAAAATTTTTGCACTGACTTTTTCTAATGCGAAAATTTTCGCAGCACGCTTGCGCAATGCAAAAATTTTCGCACTGAATTTCTCCTATGTGAAATTTTTCACATCACCTTTCTCCGATGCGAAAATTTTTGCACCAGCAAATCCAAATGCGAAATTTTCGCAACACCATCAACCACTTGCGAAATTTTCATGCAATCTTCAGATATTTGTGCACCGACTCAATTAGATTTTTTCTCAAAATATTTTGTGTAAATTACCTATTTCCTCCTTACAATCAGCTAAAGATATTTCTGGGATATTTAGGATATCTAAAGGGAGGTTAAAAATATCTCTCTAGATATTTCTTAGAAAATATCTTCTATATATATCTTTGATATCATGTAAAGAAAGATATGGATGTAATGTAATCGACGGGAGGAGGATAGTAAGAAATATATCTACAGAGCACTTGCTCTGCTTTTTCCTTTACATTTTCATTTTCATTTTCTTTCTATCCAAACATCCTCGAAGGCCTCAAGGATGAGTGGCTAAGCTCTTTTTGTTTCTTGGATTGACTGAAGCTAGGTAAGAGACCCGGATACAAAGGTAAGAGTTTTCCTTGTTTTAGTTTTTAATGAAGAGAAGGTTGTGACCCGTTAATGGTTTTTATATTTTTAGTTAACTTAAATCGCCTTAAAATCACCTGGACCAACACTTGGTAAGGCAAGTAGACTCTGTCCATTGATTTGCACTAGTTTATCTCTTGCGAGTCTCTGGTAGGTGGTTTAAAAGTAGGATTTTCTAGAATAGCCAACACTTGGTAAGCTTTTGGACTCTAAGGAGACATCCATTAGTTATCTCTTGCGAGCTTGTGAAGGGTAATCCAAGGTTAAGGATCACCTTGAATGGCAAATACTAGGTGAAAGGTACGAGCCATTGCAAGATGCATCAGTGAGAGGGAATTAGTGTTGAAACCATTAATAGGAAGCAACTGTAACACACCTGTTGGGAGGATAACTATAGGTTAAATCCCCAATGCAAGGAAAGATCTGGAATCTCCATTTTTGAATAAGGGGCCTGAACCTAGTGACCTGAAAATCCAAGAGACCATTTTCTTTGTAATTAAAACTCAGTTACTATTTTTTTGGTTAGCTTAAAACCAATATTTTCAAACCAAAGTTTATGTTTTCTTTTAAAGCTAACTTAGAAAAGAAAAAGCATCAATCCAATTCTTTAAACTAATATTAGGTGTGAAATAAAAACTCATCCCAGTGACCGATCCTAGAGCCACTATCCTATGCTAGCTGAGGCTATCCTAGTACATGGTGAAATAGGTTATAAATTTTGTTTATTACTCTCGTCTAAGGACTGAATTAGAAGACACCGACTGGGCACGAATCAGTTAGTGACCTTGGATTTTTCAATCCAAACCTTTTTAGCTTTTGCATTTGAATTCTTTTGAGAACCATTTCTTAAGGGACATGTATTACTAATGTGTCATCCCCTTCAACAAAATTTGTAAGTGGTAGAAGGACTTGCACTTGAGGATTCTTTTACAAAGTAGTTTTTAAAATACTTTTGATTTTTTGAAGATTTGAATCCTAGCCCTTGTTTGTCAAAAACACATTTTTGGCTAGCTAAAATCATTTCAAAAGATTTTTGTCTACAGGAAAAATTTGAAAGAGACGAGGTCAACCATTCATTTTTCTTTTTCAAAATCTCAAAATTTCATTTTCTTTTTCAATATAGGTTTTAGAAATTTCAACAATTGAAATTTTTTTCTTTCACTTCTTCAAGTTCTTGAATTTTCTTTTTGAGAGAATTATTTTTCAAACTAAGTTTTTCAAAATCCTCATATAATTCTTCAAAAACATCATGCATGTCTTTATCACTAAAATTAGAGTTTACCTCATCAAGTTCATCTATTGCCATGAAGCACATGTTTGCCACTTCTTTCTCCTTTTCTTCTTCGAAGGATTTTTCACTTTCACTCCAAGTGGTCATCATTGTCTTCTTCATTCTTCTCTTAGCTTCACTTTTGTATAGAGGACAATCATATTTAATGTGTCCCGGTCTTTTGCATTTAAAACACATCAAATCTCTTTTCTCTTCCAATTTATCCTTGTCACCATGAGATAAAGATTCCTTTTTAGAAAGGTATCTTCTAGAGGTGAACTTTTTTCCTCTAAACCTTTCACCCCTCATGTATTTGTTGAGCTTTCTTATGATGAGGGCTAAATCATCATCTTCTTCACTTGGTTTTTCTTCTTCCACATCTTCTTCTTCTTTAGTTGTAACTTTGAGAGCTATGCTCTTCTTCTTTTTGTCTTCACCCACTTGTAGCTTCTTTTCCAAATTGATCTCATATGTCATTAATGACCCTATGAGCTCCTCCATAGGTAACTTGGTCAAGTCTTTTGCTTCTTGAATTGCAATGACCTTTATATGCCACTTTGATGGGAGTGACTTCAATATCTTCATCATCTTTTTAGATTCCTTGTAGGTCTTTCCCAAAGCTTCAAGACCATTGATAATGTCGGTGAACCTAGTAATCATCTCAACAATAGTCTCATTTTCTTTCATCACAAACAATTCATAGTCATAAACAAGTATATTTATTTTTTACTCTTTCACTTGATTTGTTCCTTCATGAGTTATTTCAAGCAATCTCCAAATTTCTTTAGCAGATTTACATTGACATATTCTATTATATTCATTTCTATCCATAGCACATTGCAAAGTAAAAACGGCCTTAGCATTTAATTAAAAATTTCTTCAATCAAGCTCATTCCATTCTTGGTTGGGTATTGGAACCAAGACTCCATCAACTAGTTTTGTAGGAAAAGTTGGGTCATCTTCAATGGCGTCCCATACGTCTAAATCGATTGATTGTAAATACCAAGTCATTCTAGTTTTCCAATAAGGATAGTCGGTTCCTGTAAAAAATGGAGCTCTATGTTTTTTAAAATTTTCAGTTTGATATGAGCTTGATGGAATAGTCATTTCCTCTTAGATGATTAAGTCTTAAACAAGAGGCCTTTCTCTGATACCAATTAAGAAAATAAAGGTTATGCTTAATTAAGAAAAACACCTAAGAGGGAGGTGAATTGGATTTTTCAAAAAAAATTTCAACACAACAAATTCAAGCACAATATAATCAAAAATAAAGAGATAGAGTTAGAGAATTCAAACTCGGATTTTATAGTGGTTCAGCACTTCCTTGCCTACGTCCACTCTCCTCAATCTCCTAATTGAGTGAGGGTTCCACTAACTTGAAGCTTCAACCAAGCTTCCAATCCTTTACACTTGGATTCCAGCTCCAATGGGCTCTTACACAATCTCTTCAATATTCAAACCTCTTGAAGGCTTTAATACTCAAGTTTTACAAAAACGAATCCCTCAACCTAGCTCAAATACAAAACAAAGCTAGGATGACTCACAAGGGTGCACTAAAAGATATGCAAGTGAGGATTTAATGCACTAAGAAAGAAATGAGATCTTTTAACCTAAGAACAGATAGGTAGACAATTGATTGCAAGTGTTCTCTATCTCATAAATGAAGTGGAGCTCTCAATTTATAGGTTTCTAAGCTTAGGAGCCAAGAAAAGCAAAAGGCAGCCTCGACCAATCGAGCTAGGGGTCGACTGATTCACTAGCCGTTGGAGCATTTAATGTTTTGGCAGGTTACCGTTGCCTTGATCGGACCTCAACCGAAGCTCAACCGAGAAGGAGGAAACCTCAACCAGGAAGAGGAAGTTACTGGATGAGAGAAATATTTTTGGCACTCCTCGACCGGACAAGGGCAACTGGTGGACCGGTTCCCCAACCAGTTGAACCGGTTGGCCAGAGCCTCGACCGGTTATGCCTTTTGGCCCCAAAAACCTATCTTTTTCAATTCCTTTCTTTTCTAACACTTAGGCAAGGTCTTTAGGTAAATTAATATGCCAATTTTGAAACGTTTTGCCTAAGGTACATTTGATAAAACTTGGGTTTTAATGAAATCGAAATTTTAAAGAATAAACCGAGTTTTCAAAGATGCATGAAACGGTATGAAAAACCTAAGTGCACCCATGCATTCATCTTACATTCGTTTCCTATGATCAAAAGACTTCCAAAAGTCTCGATCTTGTATCCATTTGGTCATTTGATGAATTTCTGAATTTATACCTGAGATTCTTTACCATTTAAACCAATTAGTCACTTAACCATGGTTTGTTATCATCAAAACCTGATTAGGAGAACCCTTAGGCTTATGTATGATCTCTAATATGGCAAAACTCCTAGTGGCACCTCTCTTTGACTTGTTGGTCTAGTTTCCCTTAATGCAGTCCACACAAGTCTCAAAGTCAGTAAAATCTAGAGTACTAAGTACCCCATCATTTACCAACCTTTTGATTCTATCTATGGATATATGACCTAATCTCCGGTGCCATAATGTAGAGGAATCCTCATTTACAACACATCTTTTAATGCCACTTTGGACACGTAATGAATTATAAGTGGTATCATTTTGTAAGAATATGCGATAAAGACCATTAGACAAAATACCATTCCCAACACAATCAGATTTATAAATCAAACTGAAAGATGTTTCTGAAAAATGAAAGGAATATCCAAACGGTACAAGTCTAGAAACCGAAATCAAGTTTCATGAGAAACTTGGTACATAAAAGGTCCTTTACAATTCCAAAACAAAACCACCATCTAAATTTAAATAACATGTCCCTATTGCTTCCACATGCGACCCCATCTTGTTTTCGGATAAGATGAATTGCTCACTTCTCACTGGCTTCCTTAGGTTTTGCATACCTACAAGGAATTTGAAATGTGGATTGTAGATCCAGAATCAACCCACTATGTGTTGGTATTTACATTAACCATATTAGACTCCTAACAAACAAATGAGGTAGGTTACCTTTCTTTTCAAGCCATTTCTAGAATTTCAAACATATTTTCTTTACGTGTCCTTTCTTTTTACAAAAGAAACACTTTTCGTCTTTCTTAATGTCAAATTTGGGAGAAATTTGTTGCTTCCATTTCTGACTGGCTTGAGATTTTCTTTTCTTTCCTTTCTTTTGCATCACCAGCATGGCACTTTCTCCTTGCTCCATCATTAACCTTCCTTCCTCTTGAACACACATGGTCATCAATTCATTGATAGACCACTTATTTTTATGTGTGTTCTAAGAGATTTTGAAAGGTCCATACTGAGGCGGAAGAGTGTTAAGGATAAGGTGCACTAAGAAGGATTCAGACATTTCTACCTCGAGCTTCTTCAATTGAGCCACTTGTCCCTCATTTCCATGATATGTTCACGTACACCTCTTATATCGGTGGGCTTCAGGGATGTGAATTTCATAATTAGGGTGCTTACCAAGGCTTTATCTAAAGT
Organism: Vitis riparia; assembly: GCF_004353265.1. Taxonomy (NCBI): domain Eukaryota; kingdom Viridiplantae; phylum Streptophyta; class Magnoliopsida; order Vitales; family Vitaceae; genus Vitis; species Vitis riparia. Next base: position 13,150,914 of record NC_048435.1, on the reverse strand, counting down.
GACGAATTGCTTGTCAATAGCCTTTAGCAATTCATGGACATTCTCGTGTTGCTTGATTGAACCACGTATGCCAACACTAATTTTTGTCTTAATATACATCACGCTGAGGCGATTAGATTTCTCCTAGGGTTCGTACAGTAAAATTTGATCAGGTGTGCTGGTATCAATGATCTTAGGTGGTTCATCTTTCTTTATGGCATAGTCTATGTCCATACACCCTAATTAAAGAAGAACTCTCTCCTTCCATAACTTAAAATTATCTCCCCTAAGTTCGAGAACCTCACAACGACTATCAAAAATGCTAGGTAAAATTACATAAAAAGATTACAAGCTTATTAATATTTGAGGCTTTAAATAAATTCATGTTTTACCAATCTAAAACGCTTAAAAATTGAATCTAATTTTATTAAAAATTGCATGTGGGCTAAATCTTTAATTCAATCATATTCATTATCTTTATGATAAATTTTATCAAACTATTTTACTGAATTTATAAAATTTATTATGAATATAGTTTGATATCTTCTCTATAAGATTTATGATAAACCATTGAATTAATTCTTCCTAACTCCTGTGGGTAAATTAAGAAAAACTAATTTTAACATTTTATCCTAATTAATTATATAAATATAATGAAATCCCTGTGGCATAAAATCATCATATATATATAATTAATTATAATTAATGTCCATTATGTGATCCTTATCCACTTAATATATAATTTTATATAATTAAGGATGTTGTGGCTATTCCTTAATTATTTAAAATTATATGGTTCACTAGACATTAAAACTATATGATATAACTTTAATATATCTATCACAAATTTAGGCAACATTTCATGCAATTAAAGCTACAAATTTACACATACAACATACAAATTAGCATAAAATAATTTAATTTGCATGTATAAAATCACATAATAATTTAATTAATTTTTTTTTTAAGTAAAAGAGATTTCAAATTGTAATTGGGTGCCCAAGCCCATATAAAAACACAATCAAGTTCCAAGCCCAGCAAAATTTATTTCAACCGGGCCATAAGAGCCTAAACTGGCCCAATTTATTTAGTAGGCTTCATTGGAAACCCAAAATCTCTCTAGGTTCTCCATCAACTTAATATCACATGCACCGAACCCATGATCCTATTTCTTCGCCACCCCACGGACTGCTTCAACATCGGCAGCGACGTGCTCGCCGCCACCCACGTGGATTGCACCATCACCGGTTGCACCGCACCGAAACTCAGTGTGGCAGCCTTCCAACACCAATAGTAGTCCAAGCTTTGGAGCCGCCTGCATGACACGGGAACAGCCTTCACCGATGCCCAACAGCTGCCTGCAACACCAAGCAGGAACAGCCTTCACCAGTGCTTCCACGTGCTGCGGCATCACCAACCAGAGAGAGCCTCACGCGGTGCTTCCATGTGCGGCGGCATCACCAGCCAGGAAAAGCCTCATGCGGTGCTTCCATGCACGGCGGCCTTCCTTCGGACTGACACCACCGTAGGGTGCATGGGTTCTGCAACCACGCACAGGTAGGCAGAGATTGAATGCACCTATTAGATGGCGCCTCTCCTAAAGGCAGCACCGTGCTCGGCCTCGAAGCAGTCTACAACTTAATGATGCAAGCCTGGCAACACTCTGGGAAGGCTTTACGTGATTCACAATCACAGTCGGCACGGGTTTCTGGGTATTCCTTGAAGTCGGTTGGCATTACAGCCAGCACAAAGAGCACATGCGAAGGCGTGGCGTTTCCAAATTAGGTTTTCCTTCCCCAACGTTCCTTGATCCCTACTCACGGTTATGACTCTCACACACGTCCGCTACAAGTGAGGCGACCGCTTTGGTCATTTCCTCACATGGGTCCCACTCGTCTTCATCAGCCTTGGTGGCGGAGAAAGCTAAAAAAGATTTATAAACCCACCACAATGGCGTCACGGCTCATAACCACTGCACCAGTTACTTTGGAAAATTTGAAAGCCCTTCTCTCACCCTTTTCTTATAACCAGATTTCAAGGCTTTGCCTTTTCAACCCTCTTCATTTATGGATTTTCTTATGATAGAATCTTAAGAAAGAAGATTCTGAAGAGAAGATTGTGAAAAAGGTTATTTGGAAGACTATCTGAAAGTGTCTCCCCTTGCTCTCTGTTTTCTCTATATATTTCTAAAGCTCAAGTATTGTTACAATCTGTTACAATCTGTTAAGTATGAGCTGTCAAGACTAATCCAAAACTAACTCTTAACTGATCCTAACTAATCTTCTCTAACATCCCCCTTCAAACTCAGGGTAGAAAGATTTTCTATCCTGAGTTTGTGTCTGAATTCAATAAATTGAGTTGAGGAGACTATCTTTGTCAATACATCTGCAAGTTGATCAGCTGAGGGGACATGGCGAACCTCTATCTCCTTCCGAATGACCTTTTCACGGACAAAATAGAGATCAAGCTCTATGTGCTTTGTTCTTGCATGAAGAACAGGATTTGCAGACAGCAAAACCGTGCTAAGGTTATCACACCAAACCAGAGGAGGCTTTGCTAGGGGAAGTTGCAACTCACTCAACAATGACCTTAACCATGTGATTTCAGCTACCAAACCTGCAAGACTTCGGTATTCAGCTTCAGTACTAGACCTCGAAACAGTATGTTGTTTCTTGGATTGCCAAGATATCAAATTTGGTCCCAAAAATACACAATGGCCTGAGGTTGAGCGTCTATCATCCAAATCAGATGCCCAATCAGCATCACAAAATCCAACTAAATCAAGGCTGGATGATTTCTTCAAATGCAAACCATGCTGCAAAGTGCCTTGTAAATATCTCAAGATTCGTTTCACAGCCTTCCAATGCTCCTCTGTAGGATTCTGCATAAATTGACATACTTTGTTCACACTGAAGGAGAGCTCCGGCCTCGTGATGGTGACATACTGAAGAGCTCCTACTGTACTCCGATAACCATGTAAATCCTCCACAGGATCACCATCTCCAGCTCTCAATTTTAGACCAGTAGGCAGGGGAGTTCTTGCAGGTTTGCAATGCACCATTTTTGTCCTTTGGAGTAAGTCTCGAATATATTTAGTCTGGGATAAATGTAGTCCATTATTGGTATGAGAAACTTGTATTCCTAGGAAATAATGTACTTCCCCGAGGTCTTTCAAGGAAAATTCTGAGTTCAATTGAGCTATTAGGGAAGTAATTGCAGCTGTGTCACTACCAGTGACCAAAATGTCATCAACATAGACCAAGACATATGTAATATGATTAGGAGTGAACCTTAAGAATAGTGACTGGTCAGACTTGGCGGATACAAACCCAAAACTCAATAATGCTCGATGGAGTTTCTCAAACCAGGCTCGTGGGGCTTGTTTCAAACCATACAAGGCCTTATGAAGTCTACAAACCAAATTAGGATTTTGCTCATCAATAAACCCTTGTGGTTGTTGCATGAACACTTCTTCTTGCAAATCTCCATTGAGGAACGCATTATTTACATCCAGTTGCTTGATTGCCCAATTCCTTGAGAGAGCGATGGTGAAGACAACTCTTATTGTAGAAGGTTTAACGACTGGACTAAAAGTCTCAGTGAAATCAAAGCCAGCTTGTTGGTGAAAGCCTTTGGCAACCAACCGTGCTTTATACTTTTGAACAGTGCCATCTGGATTTTCTTTAGTTTTGTAAACCCATTTGCAACCTATAGCCTGTCTACCAGTGGGTAAAGGAACTAGTGACCAGGTGTTGTTCCTTTGTAATGCATCATACTCAGCCACCATAGCCTTTTTTCCACTCATCTTGTTGAAGGGCAGCTGCAACACTGGAAGGTTCTCTTACTGCAGCAATAAAAATTTTGGGTTTAACAATTCCACTCTTTGCTCTAGTAATCATTGGATGGGTATTATCAGCATCCTTGGCAATTGTCCTAGGCACTCTTGCATCTGCAATGGAAGAGACAACATGCTGTACAGGAGTAGCAACTGGATTAGAAACAACTTGTGCAGGTGCTAGATTAGTATCAGCACTATTAGGTGCATGTGGGTGAGTGGAAACAATATTATCCATTTCACTTATTGGCCTAGCTGAAGAAATGGGAGAAGTAGGAGCTGGCGGCATTGTTGGAGACAATATTGGAGGAGAAGCTGAAGGAGACAAATGAGAAGTAGAAGGGGAAACAGTGGAAGGTAAACAAGATGAAGCTTGAATAGTTTTAGAATAAGGAAAGGAGGTTTCATTAAAAATGACATCACGACTAATATAGACTCGACCATTAGAAGACATACATTTGTAACCCTTGTGTTTTAGACTATAGCCAAGAAAAGTGCATTCTTCACTCCTGTATTGAAGTTTATGGGTGTTATAGGGACGTAAGTTGGGAAAACAAGAGCAGCCAAAAACTTTGAGGAAAGAATAGTCAGGTATGGACTTGAACAAGACTTCAATGGGACATTTGTGATGAAGTACTGCAGTGGGAAGCCTATTTGATAGGTAAACAACAGTCCTAAATGATTCATCCCAAAATTTAAGGGGAAGAGAAGCTGTATGAAGAAGGGTTAAACCATGTTCAACTATGGTCCTATGCTTCCGTTCAGCAACACCATTTTGTTGTTGAGTGTGTGGACAAGAAACACGATGTACAATGCCATTTTCAGCAAGATAAGATTGAAAAGCACGAAATTCACCTCCCCAATCTGTTTACAAGGACTTGATTTTTGAATCAAATTGCAATTCCACCTGAGTTTTGAAGTTAACAAAGGTTTTGATAGCTTCAGATTTATTTCTGAGTAAGAATATCCAAGAAAATCGTGAAAAGGCATCCACAAAGTGAATATAATACCTATATCCACTATTAGATAATACCGGGGCTGGACCCCATAAATCTGAATGAATTAACTCAAGGGGTTTGGTATAAGTTGTATGAGACAGAAAAAGGAAACCTATGTATTTTACCCAAGCAACAAGAAGAACAGAAGTTGGAGTCCATTTTATTTATATGGGCAACATTACATTTGGACAGAACATTTTTAATTGTTGCAGCCGAAGGATGACCCAACCGTCTATGCCACAAATCAAAGGTAGATGACAAAGAAGCTGTACAAACTTTGGAAGAAAAGGAACTAGCAACAACAGATGGAGACTTCGATAAGCTTTGAGTTGGTCTGAGAGCAAGATGTGAGGAGTCAAAAGTATACAATCCATCTCTAACCTTCCCAACCATTAGAACAGCTTGGGTTACCTGATCCTTGACAAAACAGGAATCAGAATGAAATTCAAAAAATACTTTATTATCCTTTGCAAATTTGGAAACTGACAAGAGATTTTTGGTAATGGAAGGTACATGAAGTAAGTGATTAAGTAAAAGAGGTTTAGATGAAAAAGGAGATAAGAATTCAGATTGACCAATATGCTTAATGGACAAACCTGTTCCATTCCCAACATGAACCTGATTTTGCCCAGCAAACTCAGCACTTTTCATCAGATTTGCAGGATTAGGTGTCACATGGTTTGAAGCTCCAGAGTCCGGATACCAATTGTCATCACTAAAGACTTCAGAAGTTGGGATAACACCATTTACTTGGGGTGAAAAGCTGTAATAAGCCCGAGGAGAAGCGTTCCTGCCTGGCAGATTCTGTGGTACTTGGAAAGTATGATCAAACCTGTAATAGCACTGTGCTACTACATGACCTATTTTACCACATAGTTGGCATACTGGTTTCTCATTCTGATTATCAGAGTTCCAAGGAGGTCTTGCTTGAAAACTACCTCTGTTTCCTCTACCACGAAAACCACCTCTATTGCTTCTTCCATTGTAATTCCAATTGAATCCACGACCACCATTGAAGCCACCTCTACGACCAAAGTCTCCACCTCGTCCAAAACCACCATTGTAACCTGAATGACTACCTTGAGAGTTAGCAGCATAATAATCCTGCTTAAAACGATTCCCTTTTTCTACAGCGTTAGAGCTTGCAACATGAGCAGAAGGAGAGGAGTCAAGAGAACTATTATTCTTCTCAACTCTGGATTCATGAGCCATCAAGAGGGCTTCAATTTCTTCAACTGAAAAATCATCATTCCTCAAAATGACTGAGGTAACGAAAGACTCATAATCATTGGGTAAACCATCAAGAATTGATTCAACATGATCTTTGGTTGACAAAGAAACACCAACGGATGCAAGTGAATCAACACAAACCTTGATCTTCGCAAGGTATTCATCAATTGTTGAACCTCCCTTCTTGGTATGCTGAAGTTGAGTCTTGAACTGTTTCGCCTTGGCTCGAGTCTGAGACGCAAAATATTGCTCTAATCGTCCCCAAAAAGAAAGGATGTATCACAGCCAACTAACCGAGGAAGAATTGACTCAGAAACAGATGAGAGAAGCCAGGAGAGCAGTAGTTGATCCTGTTGTTCCCACTCGAGGAATTCCTTAGTTGCTTTTCCAGATCTTGCATCTTCTCTGGTGAGAAATTGAACTGGTACTTCATCATCACTGAACACAAATCTCTGTAGCCCATAGCCTCAAATCGCAGAGACGATTTGTTGTTTCCAGATCAAGAAATTCTTGTTATCAAGCTTCACGGACAGTGAGTGATTGAAGTTAATTGGAACAAAACGAGTGGAAGACAAAGGATTAGGGTTCGCTATTGCAGGACTGATATTGACCTCCATTGAAGAGGACTCAGGCTCTGATACCATGATAGAATCTTAAGAAAGAAGATTCTGAAGAGAAGATTGTGAAAAAGGTTATTTGGAAGACTATCTGAAAGTGTCTCCCCTTGCTCTCTGTTTTCTCTATATATTTCTAAAGCTCAAGTATTGTTACAATCTGTTACAATCTGTTAAGTATGAGCTGTCAAGACTAATCCAAAACTAACTCTTAACTGATCCTAACTAATCTTCTCTAACATCTTATTGCAAATGATTTAAGATATCATAAAAGTAACAAGATTTCTTATGCAAAAAATCAATACCAAAGCAGAGGTAAGATTCATAAGGTTCTAATACCAAATGTAAGAATTTACATGCAATATATATTTGATCCAAAGTATATGAAGTTTTGCAACATAAATCAAATCTAAAAAAGACTTAGGATCATCTACTTACCTCCAACCATTGTTTTGAATTTTTGTAATTGATGCAAGTCTTTGATTTTCCAAGCTCTAATCTCTCTTATGAGATGGTGTATTACTGAAGATAAAAACAGCAGAGAGACAAGTTCAGGACCAAGACTAATATATATAAATTGTGGCTTCCCATCAAACCGCGTTGTTTGTGATTTGGCACCACTATCAATAGTTTATACATTTCCTAAACTGTAGAGAAGTGAGACGATTTGGTGGAGGACTCGATCAAGGTGTTGACTACTTCAGAGTTGTGTGAAATATAGCAGATAACATTGCCAACTGCTTAATACAACCTGAGCATCAGATCAAGGACCATAGTATTGATTTGGTTCAAGGCCTCAACAGTGTCATCAACATAATCAGGTCTCCTAGATTCTTCAGGCATTTTGACTCTCATCCACCTGGGATGATTGTTCTGGTGACATAATGTTGTTCCTCCTACTAGGATGTAAGGAGTTCCTATCAAGTATCTCATTTTCACCATCAAAGGCAAGAGATTATCAGCACCATTGGGTTCACAAACTATAGACTCCCCTGGTCTGCCACCACCTTCAACATAATCGCCATGAGGTGAGGCAGTCAACACAGAACTACCTTTTACTTCAGCCTGATGCCTTTGTATAACATAGAACAGGGCTTCCTTCCTAGAATTTTGACAACATGGGTGACTTGTTCAAAGAGTCATCCTTCATAAAATGCATGCTTGTATGGAAGTCAAGGAAGTTTATCACATCTGATGGGATATCAAAACCCTGATTTGTATCTAAAGGATATTCGTCAATTACTAATGCTTTGAGTTCTCCATGACAGATGTAACTCAGACAAAGTCGTTGACTGTGATTTGGCCACCAAAAGTTCAACAAATCAACTGCAATTTCCTTAACAACAGCTTGAGTCTCATCTTCATTGGTCCAACAATCAAACCAGATCACATAAGCCCTTACCTTTTGATCCTCAAACCAAATGGCCTTCTCCTTAGAAAGAGCTCAGAGATATGAAGAGAAGAAGAAGAAGATATGTAGAGCACCTGTTTGAGAGAAAACCGGAGAGATGAAAACTAAGCAACAACAACAACACCACTGATAAGTGCTCTGTTTCTTATATACAAAAAACTAGAGATTAGTTACAAATGACTAACAACTTTCTAATTAGTTGCAAACAACAAACAGCCTATTAACTACTTAAACAACTCTACTTGACATCCCCCTCAAGCACACAAAACGAGAAAGAACTATGAGCTTGCTCCGAAGATGGAGGAAACATTGAGTGGAAAGAGCTTTGGTCAAGATATCAGCAACTTGGTCTTCAGATGGAAGAAATCGAACATCAAGAGTTCTCTATAGGACTCATTCACGAACAAAATGAAAATCAATTTCCACATGTTTAGCCCAAGAATAAAGGATAGGATTTGCAGCCAAATAAGTAGTGTTGAGATTATCACAATAAAGAACAGGAGGCTGAAATAGGGGAACAAAGAGTTCTTTAAGTAGGGACTGGATCCAAGTGAGTTCAATGGCTATGTTAGCCAAGCCCCTATATTCGGATTCAGTATTGGAGCAAGAAACCACCTTTTGTTTAGAAGTTAACCAAGAGACCAGATTGCCTCCAAAAAAATATACAGTAGCCACTGGTGCTACACCTATCATCAGGGCATAGCAAGAAAGAGCTCAGAGATATGAAGAGAAGAAGAAGACATGCAGAGCACTTGTTTGAGAGAAAACCAGAGAGATGAAAACTGAAATTGAGCAACAACAACAGCACCACTGATAAGTGTTGTGTTGCTTATATACAGAAATTTAAAGATTAGTTACAAATGACTAACAACTTTCTAATTAGTTACAAACAACAAACAGCATATTAACTACTTAAACAACAGCCTGTTAACTACTTAAACAACTCTACTTGACATCATTTTCATACTGAAACTACATAACCACAGTACTAGAAGGTTCAGGAGCCTTCTCAGGATTTATCAGAGCAAACAAATGGTGAATCAGTTCTTTCAACTGGAACCAGAGTCCTCCCCAGTCAAATCGTTTGGTCCCAGAAACCATGTCATTAAACATAGCAACAGCTTCTGAAGGAGCAACCATTGATCTCACTTTTTCCTGGGTGATTTTCCTGTGACTCACTGCCATGGTATTGATAGCAGCAAAATCATGGCAGGGAGACGAAGAAGTTGAGGAACAAAAAGTGTCGTTCCCTTCTATTTCCTTGTCATCACATATCTTCTAGATGAGCTCGGGAACTATTAGTGCATGATGCTGCTAAGACTCATGAAAGATGAGAATAGTAAACCCATTGGTTTGTCATGGATCCCAAACTATACCCAGGTGAACTACAAGGTTGGAAAACCACCTCTTGCAACTTAATTATAACTAGCTCTTCTTCAACTATTGCTATGTAAATCTCTGCATTTCCAATAATCAAAAAGCCGAATAAGACTACAACTGCACACCTAGCTAGCTCCATATGTGAACCCAATCGTGCTGATAATCTCTTGCTTTTGATGGTGAAAATGAGATACTTGATAGGAACTCCTTTACATTCTAGTAGGAGGAACAACATTGTGCCACCAGAACAATCATCCCAGGTTGATGGGAGTCAAAATGCCTGAAGAATCTGGGAGACCTGATTAGGTTGATGACACTGTTGAGGCCTTGAACCAAATCAATACTATGGCCCTTGATCTGATGCTCGGTTGTATTAAGTAGTTGGCAATGCTTGTGAGATGCAAGAAATTTCAACAAAGTCGAGTAAATATGGACCAACAAGGAACGATGAAAAATTGAGCAAAAAAGGCTCCTAAACACACGCTAAAAAAAGAGCGGGTTGAGAGGAAAAATAAAAATAAAAATATATATGCGCTAGGGACAACATAGAGGGTTCATAATATCGCAAAGACAAACATATAAAAATAAATAAATAAATAACATGATTGATGAAAAAGAAAAGAAAAAAAAAACCTTTACTACTAATATGCTAGGATCAATATTCCTTAAAAATCTTTGACTTTTTACCAATATTATTGAGAGTCCTTGTAGAATAAGCGGTCGTAACATCATCATAACTATCCCAACATAGTATCTAAATGTACATCTGAGCACCCAATAGCAATGGTGGGAAATCGAGGGTCTCTCTCTGGTAAGAACTTGAAGTATTATGTGTCTATTCCAATATAAGGACTCTATTCCAATAGTGTTATGAGTCAAGTCAAGTAACCACCTACATATAGTGACAACATGTGTCTCCCAAAGCTAACCAATTGGCCCTAGTTTGCCATGCTTCTCTTGAATACTAGTGAGAGCTTTTTCTAGAAAAAAAACCAACGAGTCTTTCCATGGCTCCATTTAGTACTTGTCAAGAGCAACCTCGACCAACTCAACCCTGTTTGGGACCTACTAGGCTTATACCCATGTGATCCAAAAATAGAAAGGCTATTAAACCAACTTTCAAATTCTTCCCATTTAGAAAATTTTAGTAAAATTTAAGTCATTCATATTACTAACTCAGAAAAACTAATAATACTAGTGTAGAAAACTTGGTATATTTCTATATTTCTCTATAGAGCATGTACAACATCGAAATTATATATGCTAAGAATCAAATTTGCCAATAAAAATCTAGCTACAATCAAGGAGATGCATGCCTAAGAAAAGGAAAATAAAATTTAAAACAGAAAGTTGGAAACAATTCCCGGTTTCAATACAAAATCAAAATCCTAACAAATTAGGGATATTCACATGGAAATCAACACTTCCCCTCAAGTAGGGTTGTAGATGTTCAGCATGCCCAACTTGGACTTCATTTCTTCAAAGTTAACTCTAGGAAGATCTTTGGTGAGAATGTCGATTGTTTGAAGAGCTATTAGCATGTATCCAAGAGTGATAATCCCATCATCAATCTTCTCTTTAGTGAAATGATGATCAATCTCTACATACTTAAGTCCTGTCATGATGAACAAGATTTTTAACAATACTAATTGCAACTTGATTTTCATAAAAAAAATTCTCATAGGACTATCAATAGGAAATCGGAGTTCTTCCAATAGACTCTTAATCCACATGCTCTCACAAATTTCATTGGCTAAGGCTTTGACTTCAGCTTCAGTACTACTCCTAGCAACAATAGTTTGCTTTTTGCTCCTCCATGTAACAAGATTACCCCAAACATATGAACAATAACCAAATGTAGATCTATGATCTAGAGGAAAGCCAACCCAATCTACATCAGTGTAGATCATAATTTCTCTGTTAGGATTCTTTTTGAAAAATAACCCTTCTCTAGGAGCCCATTTAAGATACCGAAGTATTCTATAGACAACATCTAAGTGTTTTTGGTAGGATTATTCATAAATTTGTTAACCAAACTAACAAAGAATCTAATATCTAGTCTTGTGTGGGAAAGATATATCAACTTCCCTACAAGTTGATATTGTCCTTTGTCAATTGAAAGACTGTTTTTGATTTAAGTTAAGCTTGATATTGGAGTCCATAGGGATGTCTAAGGGTTTGCACCCAAGCATACCAGTCTCCTCTAGAAGATCAAGAATGTATTTTCTTTGTGAAATACAAATCCCTTTCTTATACTTCAGATTTTTTGCTTTTTTTTTGTAATTTAGTCAAATTATTCATACTAAATCATAGACACTTTAATACCTTAGTAATTTTTTTCTTACCTCCATCGCATGTGGTTAGATCACCATTTAAATATAATAAATATTGAACTAGTGCATGTTTAACTAATGTACTCACTTGAAGTGTTTTTCTATAATCAGTTATTCTCGTTAACTAGTCATGTCAAACTTGTCATGTTAGTTGAATGAGTAAAGATAAGAAGAAAAAATTGACAGATTTTTAGTTAAAAACAATTATAATAATTGATCCAAAATCATTATATTTTTTAAAACAAATTTAAGGTATTTTTAGGTTTTTTTCTATAAATTATTTCAATTATCATAAAATATGGAGCATATTTTGATAAATTATAAATTATAGAAAAGTGTATGGTAGCTTTAGAGAGAGAAAAATATACATATGTATAATAAATATACATGTATTATTATTAGAAAAAGGCTAAAGGAAGAAAGAAAAGAAAAATCTAAAACTCTTCATCTTAATATCTTTATTTAGTTGATGGGTTCTTCATTTTACCTATGTATCAAAAAACTCTTTTATCATGTATTTATAGGTCTTTTATTTTTTTTTTTTCTTAATTGAGTGGATATTCAATCTTGAAATCCAATGATTAATAACAAATGTTCTATATAGCACCTCTTTAATACCATAGAATTTTCCTATATATATAGTTTTTTTTATTATCATTGGCTTTGGTTTTTAGAAACTCTATGTTTTTATTTAAATGATGCTACTTATGATCTAGGAGAGAATACCGTTGATAGTTAATAAGAAAATGGAAAACTTTAATATTCCAAAGAGGTATTTATCGAATTTTATATTGGATATTGAAAGTTCATGGTAAAATCTACATCATTAAATGATCATATAAACAATATGATCAAATGCAAAAGAATTGAACCAGATACAAATAATGAGATCAAAATACAAAAAAATGAATTAAGATACAAAACAATGGATCAACTTTGTCCAAAGCATGAGACTTAAATATACACATCGAGCAATGTGATTAGTTTCACTTTTTGATACATATTATAGCTACACTCTAAAGAATTGAATTTAAGTTACTTGGTGTGCACTTATTATACAACTATTAAAAGTACGAGTTGTTTGTCTGTAATTTTTTTCCACAAATACCCTTTATTGATTTAAATAATCTCTAAATATCCTTAATTTAACAACCAAACCTAAAAATTATCAAAGCCTAGTTATTTGAAACTATATCCAGCCCAAATATTACCCAAAGTATAATAAACCCCTTGAAGTAACTCTCTCGGCTTCACAAGGGAAAGGTGCCACCGTCGATAGCCGCATCCCTCCATCTTCCATAGCTACTGGTTGAATCATGACAACAACTTAGGAAAACAAACATGTCTTCCACTTCATAGCCCTATTTCTCGTTGTGAGGAGATGATTAGAAACCCTAGCTTCAAAAAGCCACCAATGATTTATTGCAATTTCAAGTACAATGCATTCAATCTTTTCAATTAATTCTTTATCATTTCTTATTAAATTATATTTGTTCGTAATCATTCGGTCTATTATGCATGATGGGTACGATTACAACCATATATATGGATCTCCACTTTTTTGGTTCTTCTAACTTTCCACATTCTCTTACCGTTCTTTTTCCTTAACCTTCCACGTTCACTACCTTTAAATTTGTTGCTTTCATTATTTATTTTTTAACCTTGTGGGAATTTGGGTTATTATTTTAGTTTTTCAGGTATTACATTACATTAGAGAGAAAAAGCAAATATCGAGAATTAGCTGAATTGCCAAACCTGCATATGGTTTTAAGGTGATTTATTAAGGATAGGGAAATGTTGCATCGTGGATATGATGAATACATATAAGTGTTGGTCAATATAAAAATTGTAAGAAGAAAATTTCAAGCCAAGAAAAACTTAAGTACCATTCTTTTATATTTAGTAGATTTTTGTTTTGCATTTACAGAGGTTTAGACAATCTTTATAGGTAATTTTTCAAATATATCCAATGTTCTTGTATAATTGAATATATTTTAGATTATCAGAATTCATAAAATATCTCATAGGACTAATTTGAGTCAATAATTAATAGTGTGTTTAACGTTGTTTCTATTGAAAGTATTTTTTAATAGAACTGTTTTGTTTTTAAGAAAATCACTTATCAAGTGTTTTTCCAAAAACACTACAAGTGATTTTTCAACACTATACATAAATTTTCAAATTTATAAGTATTTTCTAAATTTTACCAAATACCTTTTTTTTTTCAAAAACACTTTTTAGGTTGAAAGTGTTTTTTAAAAACACTGTCAAACCAATTCATCTCAATAATCAACCAGATAATAATTGATTCAACTATAATAAGACTACAAGTTTTTAATTTAAGATATTCAAATTAGGCATAGAAAGCATGATAACTACCTATTCGCGGTTCCTTGATCAAGAATATAGGTGATATATTAGCAAGTTATCATTTGTAACCTCCATTATAACCTCATTAAGGTTCTATCTAGAAAATGGAATTTGTAGAAGAATTTTAAAATTAAACTTAATTCTAACTTATATGACTAATTCTTTGGACCGAAGAGTGTTTTATACTCCTTACAAATTTGGAGTTTGTTTGCATTAGATGGGAGGAGTTTTATAAGAAAAGATGCAATGTTAAAGCATCAAAGGGCTAGAATTTGAAACTAGCTTAAGATGCTATAGCCAAAAATCAATGGTATTGGTAGAATTATTGGTTGAAATATCGCATATTGGGAAAAAAAAAAAAAAAAAAGGAGGCAAAGTTGGTGCAACTAGTTTTTTTTACTAATAGAACATATCACCAAATATTGACCATTTATTACTGATTTTCTAAACAAAAGAAAACCCAACATTATCCTTTTATTTTAATTTTTTATTTATATATTTTTTCATACTTTTATTTTAAAAATTTGCAAAAAAAAAAATTATGAGCACTTCATTTCTGATTTTTCATTATATTTACCACTTTAGTTATGTTGATTTTAAAAAATAAAATTTAAAAATTAAAAGATAAAGTTATTGACAAATAACTAAAATATCCAAAAAAAAATTATAAAAGATCAATTTTTAATATTTTATAAAATATAAGGTTTACATAAAAATTAATTTGATAAGATAAATTATAAACACAATTTCAAATCATTTTAATAATTTAAATAAAATTACAAAAAAAAAATATTGAGAGACTTTTAAAATGGACTTTCAATTAAAATTATATAACATACTATTTAAAATTTTGAATGATTTAATTTTTTTTCTTCAAAACACAATAAAACATATTTCAATAAAATTAACAATTTTTGTTGACATATTTTAATTTTTTAAAATAAATGAATATAAATGTATTGATTTTTTTTTTAATAGTTTAGTAAAACAAGAATTTTAATAATTTTAATTAGCTAAAGTTATTTACTTCAACCATTTTGTATATATATATATATATATATCTGTGCAGCTTATTTTGACCTCTAAGCTCAATGCCTTGGACGATCAAGCTAGACTTTGAATTAAGGACTAACATCTCCATCATCTCCCTCAGTCATTGGATTGAAGTAAATCCTCATCTCCAACCACCCCTCTCCTCTTTCCTCTTGTGGTTGTCAGGCCTTACTTTACATTCTAATCTGGGGCTTTAAAAAACAGTATTTATATTTAAATTCATTTCTCTTCATGAATTTGAATTTAAATATAACCTCTAATGTATTAAACCACCCCTTATGAAATTGGTATAAAATTTTTGAAAAAGGTTAAAAAAGGTTCTTTATTATAAGAGAAAAGAGTTGTTTATGAAAGGGAAAAATATACTCATATGGTCATTTTGATGTATTCCAGGACAATTACAATAGGAAACAATAGTTGAAAAAAGGATAATTTTAATACTAAAACCTAAGCATTCAACAATACTAATGATAGCTCAAAACTAACTTACATATACAACTCATTTGGAATTATTAAAATGCCCAATTCATAGACATCAAATCAGCTTAAATTGATGCCTAGTTTTCAATAATAACATACACAACAAAAGGAAAAAATGGAGTTAAACCAACCGAAATTCATGCCAAATTCAAACGCTAAAACATTAGTAGTAAACTTCAGGATGATATTTACATTTTCAATACTATTAGGTGTTATAGCCATATTTGGAAAACAAATTATGTATGAAGAAAAG
Organism: Vitis riparia; assembly: GCF_004353265.1. NCBI lineage: Eukaryota > Viridiplantae > Streptophyta > Magnoliopsida > Vitales > Vitaceae > Vitis > Vitis riparia. The sequence continues at coordinate 13,134,978 of NC_048435.1, read as the reverse complement.
TTAGAATTGAATTATGAACGCCTGTTGGTATCGACATTGGGAAGTCTTTCGTGACTGTTTTTAATCCCATTAAACCAACAAACCTGTACTTACCACTACAAACCCAAGACAAATAAACTAATAAACAAGTTTTCTGTTACTCTTTTATCTTCAATACCTGTTTTTCTCAGCCAAAATAAAGCAGGGATTGTGGCTCACAAGGCTCACCAAGCTCAGGCCGCCACACCCCTCCTCATCCAAACAAATTAAACTGGCTGGAAAGCAGTGACCCAAATTCAGGGGCGTGGAGATTTACTGTAATGCTTGCTGGTATGCTGCAAATGGCATACCAACTACCCTGCTCCATGCATTGACCGTCCAACACATCGAAAGATCTTTTTACACAAACTCACGGTCCGGTATCTTATAAACAGAAGAAACTAACAGAATTAAAAGAGGTTTTCCAGTTCTAACATAAAACTTAGCTGCTTTTAACACACCCTTCATAGTGTATTATTTACCTAGTCAGGTAGTATATGACTAGGAAAATGACCACAAACGATGCAATAAGCGTAAACATCCTCCGGCTTGATTTGGTCTCAAACACCTAGTCAATCAAACATATTCATCATGCCCAGTCAAGAAAAAGCATGTTTTCGAGAAAGCAAAATACTACACCAATAGATAGAGGTTATCTAGTCTACTTACCATCTTGAACCGTTCCATGGTTCCTGAGAGGATTCCCCTTGATGCATCCATCTCATTCCCCTGAATCGTGAACAGAATCATGTGAGAGACAATAAATTAAAACACATCGAGCAGGTTTCATTACTTCAGCACACATACCACACGATCAAGCATGCGATTGTGGCTCTCTACCTCTTCATGTATATCACCCGTCAACTGTTGAAATGACAATATAAAATGCATTAGTGTTTTCTTGGGGTGATAACAGGTATTGTTAATGCAGCCAAAAAACGTTAAATTCTTTATATCACTCATCAACTGTTGAATTAACAATGTAAAATGCATTATTCTATGCTTGGGATGCAGCTCAAAAGTTTGAAAGATGCACGAATGCATCATCTTATAATAAAGGATGTCTAATGAATCTAGCTGACTTATTTGCAAGTTAATTACATTGTTAGTAAATTTGAAATACTAAATCTACTGTTATGGCAATATACAGAGACATTAGTGCTTGGAGAAAGAAACAGAAAATTTTGAGTTTTTAGTAACTCCAAAACTTCCTAATTCTCCCTCTCCTCTCCTAAGGATGAGTTTAAATTTTGAAAAACTCTCCCATTCCACACATTAACCACCACCTCCAACCAAGAAGGTAACTGATAAAGGTAGTGATGATGTTCAAAAAAAGGCACTCAGCAAAAGATAAAACAACTTCTAATGTTCAAACCTCGAAACATTCAATCAAAAATTCTCCTAGAGCACTTAAGCACCCCAGGGGAGTTGGCAGTCAAACATCTCTTATTACTACTCAAAAGTATAAAGAATGCAGTATCTTTCATCTCCTTCAGAATAAAGGATTCCAAAAACACTCCATTTGGTTGTGAGGAAGATAGAGGAAAACAATAAAAAATTTGGAATATTTAAAGATCCATTCTAACCCCCAATAGTTGCCAGTTCTAAACTCTAAAGTTCCCTTCTTTTTCCCTTTTTTGTTTGTTCTTCTCCACCTTCTTTCCTATTAAATGGAAAATAAATGAACTGAACAGCAGAGAGAGACAGAGACAGAGGAAAAGAGCTCTTAACAATTTTTGGGTATTTGACAGAGTTGCACTAGAATGACCATTTTACAAGCCAGTGTGAACTTACTCGCTTCAGCATAACAACTCTATCTTCCAGTCCATCCACTGCAGTTTCATTATCAACTTCATCAATTTCATGGGAGTAGGAAGACGAGGCCCTGATACCACCCTCCTCAATGCCATCAAAAGTGGCAGCTCTATTGCCTCGGTGATCCCTGTATGGAAAAATAAAATAAAAGGAGCTGCAGAAAAACTACAAAGAGATGGGAGTTCAAATAGAAGGCACCAAGATGAATAAGCCACTGATACCAAGGATTATTTTTGACCTACATTCAAGATACTGAAAGAACTATAAACATGTTAATCTTTGATGGAAGTTTGTGCCTAATAGGGATGAATCTCCAAGATGTACTCAAAAAAGGAATGGAATGAAATAAAAAAAATTCTGAATTACTCTACAAAAAAAGTACATAGGTAATTTTGTAACTCTGTATGTTCTCTAGTCATAATTTTAGAATTTGGGAAGTCTTTTTAGTAGAGATTACTCCTTAAAAGAAGTTTCTATATTTCTAAACCTTCTATTTTCTAAAAGGAAAGCATCTTTTTTTCTAAAAATTCTATTTGAATCATTTTTAAATTTAGAAATTCTTTTTATTATAAATTCTTATTATAAGAAGTTTCTATAAATTTTTAATTCTTAAAAAAAGTTTATATTTTCTCTTAATGTTATTATTTAGAAGATTAAGGAATTTTCTTTTCCCATCTTTTATTTTTATTTTATATCCCATTGCTACAGATGGACATAGCCGTTCAAGATTGAAAAGACGAGACTTAGAAAATGATCTGTATCACTATTCCTACGAAGCACATCATATGATCAATGATAAAGTTGATAAGAAGTAATTCACAACACCTAAATTTGAGTTCATAATAGAAAATGAAAATATGGCTTTTTACTGGATATATTGCTAACTTATCAAAATCAAGAACTAGGTGTCCCAGCATGTTAGTTAGAGAGAGAGAGAGAGGGTTTAAGTTATAAATTATAAGCAAGAAATAACTCAATGTGTCTGCTTATGTCCTAGCAAATACAGAAACAATATCTACACCAAATATAGTAATAAACAAGGTGAATTATACCAGATATAGCGGAAAAAGTAAATTAAATGAAATATTGTCATGTCTATTGCATGAAGCATAGAGGTGGTCGACAGAAATAGGCTTCAAAAAAATCAGCATGTAAACAAGAGAGTTTGAGAGGGTAAAAACGAAGTGGAAAACACAACACAAAACGATAAAATTCTTGTTTCAACAACTTTAACAAAAAGAAAGTAGGCACATGCATGTCCACGCTACCAAACAGGAGTAAGTGTTGGGGACTGTTTCGATAAAAATTAACTTGCAAACAAGGGAAACTTTAAATTGGAGTGCAGTAGCATAAAATTATAAATCGCAAATCAAAGATAAATGGTAATTTGCACATTACAAATATGCACAAAAAATTAATAGATCTGATCTAAGAGCCTCTATAACACCAAGCTATACAGATAAATCACTTTATACTCGTGTTGATTTTTCAACATTTCACATAATATTTGAATATTCAAAAGGAGCATATATAACCAGTGTTATTGTTATAATGCCAGTGATGTAATCCAAGACTTGAAGTAAAAATTGCGTAAAATAATAAGCTTAAAATTTATTCAATCTTAGCAAGATGCAGTATAAAAGGATCAGATAAAATGTGAAGATCACTTTTTTTTTAATATATATTTTTCGAAGTTAGAATCTTCTGTAGATGAATCTGCAGACAACTACAAATATCAGTCACCAAATAAATAAAACTAAAGGAAATTTGATTCACAATAATTGAAACGTATAATGTAATTGTAACGAACCTTCTGGAATCATGTCTTATGAGATCACAGATTCTCCTTCTCTGCTTATTCCTGTAGTAATCACAGTGTTATAAGTGCTTCTACACAATTCCATTCAATGAGTCAAAATAAGTCATGAGCATGATCCAACAAAGAAACTTCAACAACAATCATGGAAAAAAAAGGAGGGAGGGGGGGGGGGGGGGGGGGGGGGGGGGGGGGGGTGGGGAAGGAATTGCTGATGAAAAAAAATAAAATTCAACAAATTTACAAATAAAATTTGGATCTG